>NW_008623987.1:2378-5515 GCF_000691845.1 Merops nubicus
CATCCCGCCGGGTCTGCTGCATGTCCCAGGCCCCCTCAGCATCCTCCAGTGGCTCCTCCTCAGGACACTGCTTCCATCGTTTCTGGGCAGTTGTGTGACATTGGTTCTCCTGGGGTCCTCCTGGGGTCCCACTGAGGAGAGATGCTGGATGGACAGTGTTGGTCACCACTATTTCTGTGTCCTGTTCCACCACCATGGCCCAGCGTGTGCCCTGCCTGGGGTCTGTGGGGACACACAGCAGCAGCAGAGGCTGGGCTGTAGCTGGGGGGTCAGTGGCTGTGCCAGGGGCTCCCTGAGCTGTGGGGTGCAGCCGGGTGCCCAGCCCTGTGTTCCCTGGGGTGCTCTGGGCCCCAGCAGTCACTGCCCAGGCTGGAGCTGCCTCCTGGGCACTTGGGGCTTCCCTGCTCACAGGTTCTTCTGCTTCAGAGGGGCTCCTCTCCCAGGTGCTGGCAGCAGAACAGCGTTTGCTCTGTGCCCTCACAGGAACTGATCATTTTGCCTGTTTGAATTCACTCCTCACCCTTTCTGTAGCTGGTGGCTCCAGCAAACTCCCATCCCTTCCCAGAGAGCTCTTCACTCACAACAGTGACAGTTTCCTTTCCAAGCTGTCACTCAGTTGTCAGCAGGTGTTGAGTTGATCCTAGAGTGTTGCCATCAGGTTGTATCTGAACTCCTGTAGGGTTTTAAATCACAGTTTTGCTGTTATTTGAAATGGCACCTAATTTATCCCTCCACAGGTAGGGTTTCTGAAGTGATGAGTGTTCAGCCTGTGTGTGTGTGCATGACACTGACACGCTCACTAGTGGTGTCCTGACCCTCTCACAGGGGTTTTGTCTCCTCTGATGGGCTGTTGGGAGCTCTGCTTTTGTTCTGCTACATCTCAGTTTCTAGAGGCAGGGTTCATTTTTGCCCAGGACTGGGTGAGGCTTTTCTACCAGAGTGGATGTTTGTCTTGATCGTGGCTTCTGTGCTATCACACTTGGAAGAAAAATGTTCAGCATGCTTGACACCAAAATGTGGGAGTATTGATAATAGAACTAGAGAATTTCAGGGAATATTGGGGCAGTCCTGTCGTGCTTCACTGACTGATCTCAGGGACTTGGTTGGTGCCCACTGGGGATACTCACTTCTCTCAAGCCTGTCTGCTGTTTAGGTTTATTCATGAAGTAACACTCTGAGATATATTTTACTCCAAATGGCAGTGTAATTAATATCATTAACAGGTTGTCTCTCACTCTGGGAAGTTCACCCCATTTAAAGAATCCCATGGATGTCTCTGTAGGTTAGGTAGTGTTAAAATATTTCTAATTTGTTGTTAAAGATTCCTGTGGATCCTATTTATGTATAGACAAATGATGCCTTTGAATAAAAAGCTAAGCTGTAGAATTTCTTTCCAGAGGATCAGATGCATTCCCTGGGGGACAGGAGGCTGCTCCAGAAGCTGCAGATGCTTCAGTGCCCCTGAGGAGATTGAGCAAGGCCGTGTGTGTACCTGCAGGGGAGAAGTGTGGGCTTGTCCCCTGGGAAAAACAGTGCTGGCAGTAATGGTCTGAAATGTGGAAATGGAATGCTCAGGGCCCAGTGCCCACTGCTGCTCAGTGCTGTCTGATGCAGGGGGTTGGTGAGGGGGTGCTGGCTCAGGACAGAGCTGCTGGACACTCAGCACAGTGCCCGTCAGCGTGGGGCTGGGGCAGGGCTGAGCTCAGCAAGGGCAGAGCAGAGGAAGGGGCAGACGTGTGGGACTGAGCAAGTTGTGGGGTTCTTGTGGGATGTTCCACTTGAATTGTTCCTGATGGTGCCTCAGTGTGCACTCTGAAACGTTTGGAGATGAAAACACAGGTTTTCCCCTCTCAGTACTGGTGGATGATCAGGAAAGCCTGTCAGGGATGGGAGCTGCCGTGCTGCAGCTGAGATTCCAGCTGCAGGGCTGGGTAAGGGTGTGTTGGTTTGCAGCTTGCATGGGTTTTGGAGAATGAAAGGGGGGCTGAGTGCACTCTCAGATACAGTCTCTCAGATGGGGTGGTTGACAGAGTGAAGTTTCCTCAGCTGGCCTCTGAATGTTGTTTCCTTTCACATTCCAGGTTTTTATTTTATTTAAACCAGGGGGTTTTACAAACCTCAGAAGATTGTTACTTTATTTAAAACAGGGTTTTACAAACCTCAGAAGACTCAGAGCTGGGTGGTGTTCTCTTAAATTCCTTTTGAGAAATGATAATCCAAAATAGAGGGAAGTGGTTGGAAGAAAATGATCTGTTCAGTTATGATGTTAACCCCTTCATCCTCTGCCTGTTTTTCAACACCCTCTTAAGCCCAGATATCCCAATAACTGCTGCAGAAGTCAGTTCAAAGAGGGACTTTTGGCTGGGTAGAAGGTGAACATTTTACAAAAGATCTTTTGCCTTTGTTTCTTTTCAACTAGAAGGCTGTTGAAGTGAGGAGGCCAAATAAATGTCAATATTCCTGTACTTGTGTAGTGCTGTCATGTCAGTGT
Source organism: Merops nubicus (assembly GCF_000691845.1). Lineage (NCBI taxonomy): Eukaryota > Metazoa > Chordata > Aves > Coraciiformes > Meropidae > Merops > Merops nubicus. Next base: position 4,870 of record NW_008623987.1, read on the forward strand.
GTCCTGTGCTGACCTGTTAGATGCACTCATTGTATCTGTCCCTCATGTGTTGGAGCCTCTCCCTGGGCCATTCCAGCGCCGTCCCTCTCCCCCTTTTTATTTCAGAGCTGGCTTTTTACTGCCAATATTGGAACCAAATTGTGCATTTGGTAGATGATGGTCTCATGGAAAATGCTTCTGCCTGTGTCAGGCAATTTCTGTGCCCTCTCTCCATGGGTGTGTGGAAGCTCTGACACCTTCAGTGGTTTGGGTTTGTGGGTTTGTTTTGTGGTTTGTTTTTCTGACACAGAGTGGGGGAACAATCCTGGGGTGGGAGGGTGCTCAGCTAAGTGAGATGTGGTGTTCTGCTCTCTAACTTCAGTGGAACTACAACTGCACATTGAGCTGTCCACAATGACTCCTAATTATTTTTCTCAGAAGACTGGACTAATTTGAACTCCTCAAGTATTTAGCTGAAATCATTTTTCCTGGTGTGCACTACATTGTATTTATTTGCATTCCACCTGCTGTTGTGTTACTCAGTTTTCTAACTCAGCTCTTTCTGCAAGTCTCTATTCTCCACAGTTACTAACCCAAATAATTTCCTCCTGCCTTCTGCAAGTCCCTATTCTCCACAGTTGTTACTAACCCAAATAATTTCCTCCTG
>NW_008623988.1:0-1058 GCF_000691845.1 Merops nubicus
AGGGAGCCCAGCTGCTGGGCTTCCTTAAATTCCAGCTGCTGTGTGTCAGCCCCTTTACCTCAGCATTGCAGCAGCCATGTAACAATCCGCAGCCCTGGCTGGCAGCTGTAATTTTTCCTCAGGTCCTGAAGTTCCAGGGAGGTCAGGGACTGGGTAGTTTGTCTCTTGTTTCAGTTCTGTTACGGTGTCCTCCCTTCTCTGTGTTGAGTCCTGGTTCTTCACCCAACTCTCCCTCCTCTCTGTCTTCATCACTTTCCCTTATTAATCGAGGATATGGGACTGTTGTTCTTCTTTTCCATTGCTACTTTTTCACTACTGGGGCAAGTACGGTAGTTGTTGTTGCTTGGGTAGTTTGGGTCCCTGCCTCAACCCCAGTCTTCTGGGGACACTGAATTGCAGCTCAGTAGGCACAGGCCAGACCCCAATACAGTGCTAGAAGCTGTTGGTTTTCATCAGGGTAGACAAGGCACCCTTCTATTACATGTTGTGTCTATTTGACCAGATTGCTTGCCTGTTCAAGTGTAAAGTCCCAGGCTTTGGGAGGTAATAACTGTCCTAGAAGCCTGCCCAAATCCTTCCATAGACCCTGCCACCCAGCAATAGGCCGCTTCAGTGCAAAATTCAGTGATGCCTCACACAAAGGTTGTTTTCTTTTACCCCAAGATGAGATCAAACTCCATGCAAACCGTAAGAGGCCAGCAGTGTCAATTGCTAGCATTAAACAGCTCATGTAAGGATGAATTAGTACCTTAGGAGCCTGAGCAATAAAGCTGCTCACATCAGTCCCTGGTAGGGAGAGGAAGATGTATTCCCCCATCTTCTCCACAAGAGACCTTACCCAATAAAGTGAAGTAATTGCAGGCAAGACATAACAGAGAGCCATTATCTGCATTATCATGTTCCAAAGCTTAGCAAAATAGAGATAAGCCATGGTCAACAAACCCGTGACCAGGACAGAGGTTTGTAGCCTAGCAGCTACTATAGCTACAATATAAAACAGCCATTGTAATTGCCCCATGTTGGGCGCCAGAAAGGACTGTGGTGGTTAACTCTGGCTG
>NW_008623989.1:0-5241 GCF_000691845.1 Merops nubicus
TCCGCAGCGGCGAGCGGATGACCGTGGCCATGCCGTAGGGCACGCTCTGGCGCACGCCGTACCCGTGTCGCATCCCTCCGGTCCACTGCCCCTGGTAGGTACCTTTTGAAGGAGCAGGGAACAATGAAAATTAGGAAGCTGCAGAAGATCTAGCACCCCACAGGCTATACCACATGGTCAGCCGTGCTTCTGCTAAGACAAAACGTGGAAAAAATCACAGCACGTGACATGGCAGATAAACACCTTTGCTAATGTTCTGCTTATGAATTATTTTTCCATGTTACAAATCCTTCGCTTTCCTAGTTTAAGTGATTTATTTTGGCAACTAAGACAGAGTAGCTATAATCATAAGCCTTTTTTGAATGTATCTGCCCAGGGGGGGGAAAAAAAAATTACAAGAGAAAAGAGCCCCTGAACAATTTTTTAAGGTGGTCAGATGGAGAGGTGGTCAGGAGAAGCAGGGTCACATTATATGCAGTCAGCTGGGGAGGGAGACTGGGATGAAGGGAAGGGAAGGAGCAGGACATTCATGGCTCTTGCCTCCAGCTGCTTGCAGAAGGAAGGAGTAGTAAACTTTAAAACTGTTACCTCTGGTTTAAGGTGACTACAGAACTCTCCTTGTCAGGATGTATCAGACAATCCACTAAATTCTCTTGTCCTCAGATGGACCTTTGGATCCACTGTTACAAACCTCTATTGTAAAATTTTTGCGTGTACTTGAATAAAACAACAAAACTTCACTATATCTTTGTGAATTCTTGATTTCAACACTTTTTGGTATCCCCAGTGTCATAAACAAGGCACTGCATTATGTTTAACAGAAAGATCAGAAACTTAAATCATTTAGCACATTTTTGCCTGTCATTAGTTCCAGAGTATGTCAAAAGATAAGACAGGAATATACAGAATACTACACACCATTCTAGGATACACACATCTCATTGTTGCATTCAGAACTGTTTCTGCAATTTTTCTAAAACAGCAATAAGGAAAAGCAACATAGAGCCTGATGTGAGAAATCATGTAGATCCCTGTGAATCTGATCTGAGCCAAACCCCAGCATTATCAGATTCTCACTGCAGATACTTTTTTCTTGTATCCTTGAAGGGCATTTTCATTCTGATGAGAAAAAAACTTCAGTGTCTGGTCTCTGAAAGCTATTTGTACTAAATGTTCCAAAAGGAGATGCCAGAACCCTCACAAGTGCCAAATACAAGATAATTTGCTTTCTAAGATCATGACACTGTAATTCCCATCAAAATGCTTTAAGCTCTTCAAAATTAAGACTCTTGCCCACCTAGAGCTGCATTTTTTTTTAAAGCTATTTTGAGATTGAATATTCTTAGAGAAAGATGAATAATCAATGTCTAAAATCTTTAATTTTGATCTGCTTTAACTGGAGTATCTATTAAAAACTATTCTTCAGAGAACTAAATATCAAGTGTCAAATACAGTGACTGACTAAATTTTTGTGAAAACGTATGTGAGTATGTGCAATTTTAGATGTAGCTAAAAGGTTCGTTTGCTTTGAGATTCAAACTCCTTTGCATAACTATACAATTTTGGTCATGAACATGTTAATTATCTATTAATTACTGCTTTACTATGTTACCACTTGTGATAAGTTATATTTGAACATTCATATGCAATTAAAATTGCCAAGTCTACTTTCTTTTTTATATAATAGTAGGTATGTTCCACAACCTAACTATTTTGTGTTGGTAGAAAATTCTACCATGTTAAAGGGTTGTAACAGATGGCTGCTGACAAACAACCAACTTTCTTCATTTCTTTCTCATTCTCTGTATCCTGGATACCCACTGCTGCACTGGTTCTAAGGGTGCTGAATCTAGAAACACGATTATTTTAAAAAACCCAGCATATGGAGAAGAACAAATAGAAACACAAGAGCAAAGCACTGGTATGACATTCTGTAAATACCAAAAAAAAATACAGCCACAGTGGTATTTTTCTTTATTAAACAGACCTTTCCCAGAAAGGTGTTAATATTTTATGAGCATAAATGACTACGTTTTGTCCGCAATTATATCTGGGATCCCCCTAGTACTGCAGTGATATGCTGGAGCTAAAAATCTGGCTATGCATACTTACTGCTACATACAGCAACTTGTCTAATCTTTTGCACCAATTAATTTAATTTAAAAATAGTAAATCTAATCCTAATTTTGATTATACCACAATATTACATTAGAGCAGCAACTCAGAATTATGGCTCTTCATGTTGCTCTCTGAGTGTCAGATAAAGCAGAATCAACTTACTTCAATATGGAATTTTATATAAGTATATAAAGTCAGCCTCCTTTCTTAATAATATTTTCTTTTCATTAATAAACATGGAAAGCTCAAAAATTTTTAATCCATTTATAATTTGTATTTTTCACTACTCTGTAGACAGAAGCAGAAGTGGTCACTGTTGCCCATAAGGGGATTAAAACAAGGACAACTGATGTGCTATTTACTCGTTTGATTTTTCTTTCTACTGGGGAAATAAAATCAATGCCAGCTTCTTCTGAAGAGAAAGTAGGCAATAAGAAAATGGACAATTCATGCTGAATTGGTCCTTAGAAAGTACCAAATATATTTAGTTAGAATTCTGGGCAGTCCTGCCAGTAACAACTCTTTTATCATTACAAATCCATTAAGAGAAAAGCTTATGATACTAGTGCTAGGCAGATGATTAATCTTCCTTGACTTTTTACTCTTACATTTTAAAGAACTATCTTAATGGCACATGAAGGACAGTGTCAAGAATGCAGATATAACAGACTTGTACTTAGCTTGACAAGACACGTTAATATTTAATATATTATGAATACTATATAAAACAAGATAAAAAGTTTTTTACTATATATGAAAATACAAATATAATCGGTATTTACCTTTCTCTATATACAGATATAAATACAAATGATAATATTAACAAGCACACCTTTTCTCATCTTCCTCTTTCAAGGGCCACCACCTTGGATCTTTGGTGTGTGACTTAAGAGCAGAGGAGGACTTTGGCTGTTAGTCTGCCTGTTAATGGCAGCATCTTTCTATACTGGGCAAGTGGTCAGCAGCAGAATAACCCAACGGGCCACCTAGGCACATACAACGGGTAGAGGGCCATGGTTTATAATTCAGTGTTTTCTTCTGAGATTTGAGTGAGTGACAATTTACAGCACTTAAACACAGCATGTCATACATTACTCGTGTCATGCGAAGCGCTGTGCCTAGAGACACTGGAGAACACTGTCAATCCCTGTGCTCCTTTTTCCCCCCCTCAACTACATTTCCTAATACAACCAATGCATTTTATAACAACATACTGGGGAGAGAAAAAAATAGAAGAAAAGCAGCAAAGAGACCTGGATTTTTGTGAGTTTGAAGGTGTCATAATAAAGGAAGACCTTTCCTACAAACATTTCACAGTAGGCTAAAGACATACGTAAATCTAGTTTCCTTGTAAAAACATTTCAGACATTCTTCTGGCCTACAAATAAGGCTACTTTCCCAGAGCAGGAAAACGAGAACACATCCGCAAACATCTACGACAGACTGCTTTGCTTCATTCAGGAGCACTTTCACCAGCATCAATGGGACTTCACACTCTCTGCTCACAAGAACCGAAACGCAGAAGACTGAGGCTATGGTAACCGATTTCAGCCAACAGGACTAAAAACTCCAGTGGGAACTGCACACTTCATATGCTGTTCTGGATAAAAGATTTCCTGTGGGGTCGAAGATTAAAATTTAAAGATATTATGTCCAACTATCAAATTATCAACATTATATTGAGATTTTTAAAATTCCACAGGAAGCCTAGAGAAAAATATAAATGGAATTTTAGTTTGAGAAAATCAGTTCTAGAGCATTTACTAGAATGGTAATTTACTGGTTTGGGTTTTTTCGGTTTCCCAAAAAGGCCACTGCAAATTCAAGCATTCTTCAGCCTCTAACTTCCTAGCCAAAACAAACAAAATAAAAATTGAAAAATCTGTTGCATGATGAAAGTGAAACTAAAACTGTGCTTTCTCTCATGTTTTCTTTTTTTTAAATCTTCAAACACTTTTCAGCTGACTTTGAGCATCAGATCTTTCCACACTAGGGAAGAATTTTTAGACAGCTACAAGTAGATATAAACAATGGGATTAAAAGATTTTTAAGGTACAAAAACCATAGTACCTTTAATTTTCTGAAGGAAATTAATCTTACCCAACTCATATTTTTGTATTTATTTAGGGGAGGGGGGGGAAAAAAGGACCCTAGTTGTAAAGGTTGAAATCCAGAAATACCTATTCCCTGATGTGCTTCTTTACATTTGACCATGAATATCTAACCAAATATTCTTTGAAAAAAACCAAACAGCATCAGTCAAGAGACCCATACACAGGTTAGTCCTTTGGTTGCACCAAGTGACCATCACCACTGATTTTGGCATATTCTATCTCTCGCACGTTATGTAAGCACACTGATCAAAGCTTAAGTGAGCAGCATTTCTGTAAAAAAAAAAAACCAAACCAACTAACAATTCTTCAGTCCTAAGTCTGAGACCTATTTTTCCAGTTATAATGGAACAAACCAAGCTGAGCAGCACCTCCACAGACAGAAGCTATAGGTGGCACTTCCACTGATGCCCATGACGCTACAGCAGCCAAGGCTGAATTACAGAACTGTCAGGCTTTTTGTCACGCAGAGCACAAAATGGCAGAGGTATACTAACTGAATATCCGAAAAAGCTCCAGTCCTACATGACCTTATTACACCTTTTTGACCTTAAGCAGGAGGTCAGTACCCGACACTCCCTGCACACTCACCTGGAGCTCAGCCCCAGGACACCCGCTGTTGCGTGGAGAAGGGGTGTGAGGAGCTGGGGAGCAGGCCTGTGCAATTCCACAGCACAGCTTGTACCTGCTCCAGTGTGTTTAACTAAACCGTATGCCATTAAAATGAGTTCTGACATGAGAATGGACGCAAGTTTCACTGTTTTTATGCAAGTTGCACGCCCACTTCGTTATCTCCAGCCTCCTGTTTACAAGCCGAGGTACGGAGTGTGTGACCCTAGGCCTGCTCGCAAAGTACCACGGCACAAGGGCTCGCTGACCAAGCTCCTGCTGCTTCACCGCGAAGACGGTGCAAGGGGAGCGCGGCCGGGAGCTCGCCTGCTCGCCCTCTGCCCCAGACCGGCGCTGCCGGCCCCGGCTCTCGCTACCGGGAGCTGCTGGGCAGCGGGAAGCT
>NW_008623990.1:0-21741 GCF_000691845.1 Merops nubicus
CTACTGATGCAGCAAGAATCATGTCATGTAACAACCACCAGCATGAATTCACCCACCATGCTTTTGTGCTTGTGCAGGGAATCCCAGCATCTCCAAGGTGATGGCTGATGAAAGCACCATCTCTGATGTCCCTCTGAGGCTGGCAGGCTGGCCACCAAACGTTTCCACAGCCAGCAAGAAGAGGAAAGCCCAGTTTCCAGGCACGAGCTATGGCGAGTCAAGGTGCCACCTCAACCATTAACATCAACAGCAGGTGTAAGGAAGAACTGGACGAGGGTGTGGATCTGGATCTGTAGCAGTAAGGGTGGAGATGAGGCATAAAGAGTGCCTCCTGCATAAAGACTGGCATCCCCTGAGCATGGGGGAAAGGGACAGTGAGAGGGGCCTGTGGAGCAGGAGGTTTTATGGAGTTGTTTTTTTCTGGCAGCCCAGGGTCCCCACCAAAAGCTCTGTCTCAGGAGGACATGGTCAAGCACAGATACTGCTGTGGGGAGGTTTGCAGGCAAGGTGCTAGAGCCAGCTCCACAACACTTTGATGTGAAGTGAGGATAGATGGTGAATTCAACTAACAAACCTGTGAGTGTCCTTATTTTTAGATATTTTCTTTAAATCCAGAGGGGTAAATGAGCTCTGAAGGGTTGGAGATAGACCAGTGGGAGCAGAGGAGTATGAGGGGGACTCGTATTTGAAGCTGCAGTGCTTCCTAGTGCTCTCCCTTTGGTGCCTGGCCTAACTCTTGTGGTTTTCAAATATTGACACAGCTGGAAAACAGCCTCTCTGGAGCTGGGCTCGTGCACTCTGTGTGAAGCATGTACCCTCTGTCACAGCAGAACTGGGAGAGAAGGGGGAGCCCCTGGGGGAAAGGGAGAACCCTAGTGCTTACTGCTACCCAGTGACTACCTTTTTTTTTTTAATTCTGAGATAATAAGAGAGAAAAAGTAGGAGCAATTCTGAATCAGGAGGCCTTCACAGAAACATTATTTGTCTAGCAGTTAATCTGAGGAGGTAGGAGCAGGTCTGTGCTGTGCTGCACGTATCACTTGGCTCCAGGATGACCTTAGCTGGCCAGTCCTGATTGGGGAGCACATGGGGTGGCTCCCACTGGGCACCTGGTGAAGATGCCACCACCATGTCTTTGTCTTAGAAGTAGTGTGTTCTTATGTGAATGAGCTTTTGCTTGACAGCAAAATGATGAATGAAATAGAAATATGAAAGGGGCTAGAAAAGCCCTGGAGATCACGTTGCTGGTGAACCTCAACATGGATGGGACCTGTGCAGCGTGCAGTGGCCTGACTATCTGGCTGATGCTGTACAACTGGGGGTTTGCAACACCTGGAGGGGGGCAGGATGATCTAAGCTATACCCTTTCTTGTGTTACATCCACTAAACAGTGTTTTAATTCATACATTATGGGTTCTGAGTGCCTTTCTTTCTGGGATCCACATCAAACACTTGCACCAGTGCATTACATCTGGTGTAGCTGACAGGATGCTGGTCAGAAACACCTTACTGGAAGAAGGAAGGGTGTTTGCTGGGTCCCCTGCTCTGCCATGGGGAAGGGTCACACAGTATGCTGCATTCTAATACTGATAAATCATTATTCTCCAGGGCAGCAGACACATGGATCACAGGGCTGGCTGCAGATCTTGTGCATCTTCTGAAGAGGTAAAAATTGATTGCTGAAGATGGTAAAAATGGATGCATAAATAGAACAATGTTGACTTAAGCTTCAGTGGTTGCCTGGTTATTAGAAAGATGAGACAGAGATGCAGAAATGAAAAAAAACAAAAATACTGAGAATACTGGAAGCTCTAATGAAGGGAAATACTCTGGTGATCCACATGACAAGCTGAGATGAGAAGGTGCAAGGCAGTGCTGCACTTGGCTGCAGGGATAAACTCAGCCAGCTAAACCTAACTGGGGAGCTTGCAGGTTGCTTCTGCTTGGCACTTGCTGGTGGTGCCACCACCATGTCCTCCTCTTTATCTTCAAGTAGAGCACCATATTCATATGTGAACATGCTTTTGACTGACAACAGAAATGACAAATAGAGCTGTTTACTTCCAAGGAAATCCTGTAAAAAAACCCTGAAGACCATGACAGTGGTGAACTTCAGCACAGACTCTGTGGAGCATGGCATGGGCTGATGCTGGACTGCTTGGTGTTCCCAGCATCTGAAGGGCAGTAAGATTATCTAATGCCAGCTCATGTTGCCTTCTATTATTATCCCCAGCAAATGGTATTTTAATCCATACTTTACAGAGTCTGGGTGCTTTTCTTATTGGGATTCACAATGAGCACTTGGTCCCACAGGGAGGGGAGGAGTGGTGGTGGCAGTGGCTTTGATCTCACCACTCATCCAAAACCTGTTTGTGCCCTGATGCCTCCTCCCTGCCCCTGCCTGCACGCTCCACCTAAATGCTGCCTCCCCCTGCCAAGTAAAAAGGGGTGTTTCTAGGGTTGTGCCTAATCCTGCATGCACACACTCCTCCAGCCAGCTCATCTCCACCCAGGGCACCCCAGCTGTTCCTAAAGGTGTCTCTCAAAATTCCAGGGGTGTGCGTGGGCGAGGAGATTCTCTTAGATGAGGGAGGGGGGGCCCACCTCTGCAACTGCTCTTTGTACCAGTGGCCACAGAGTCATTCCTCAGCCACCCTAATGCTAATATTTACACTCCTTCTAGGGAGATAAACATTACAGATGTAGCTGCTGCACGGAGGCACAGCACAAAACATGCTCCCTGCTGGCAGAAAGCATTTTCGTGCCATATGGCAGTTCCTGAGACTGCTCCTCCCTGCCCTGCTTTCTGCTGGTTTCTCACTCTGCCAACTTTCTGCTTTCCCAGCTCTGGTAGCCCAGTTCTTGATTCACTAGCTGATGTCATGACATCCAAACTATTCTTGCCTGCCTGCTCCTGGAAGCCCTTGGTTTCCTAGCTGGGTTTGGGTGTGCTACCTCTGTGCTCATCGCTTCCTTTTGGATGGACTTTCCTGTGTTCCACTGGAGCAGGAATAAAAGGGGGAGCCCAAACTTGATGCCAGTTTATCCTCCTCCACTCTGGTGGGAACTGTAACGCAGTGGGAGGTGTGCACTGCCAATGGCATTGCTGACCTAACTGGAAGGAAAATTTGAATTTCACCCTGGCTGCCCCAGGCACCTTCTGCTCCTTGGCATGGGCAAGGGAAAAGGGGAGGGGACTTAAACTGCGTGTTCTGGTGTCAAAATAGCTGGGGCTGAGCTTGCTGGTGACTGCAGGGAGCAAAGACAACTAGACTCTAGGGGGAAATGCAGGTGTTGCTCACAGCTAAAGAGAGGAGAAGGACTTAGAAGGGCTAAGGAGCTCTCAAAGTCTTGCTGTGTGTGAGGCTCAGCCTCTGAGAAGGGACCCCAGCCAGTGATGGTGTCAAGAGTGGCATGGGAGCAGAGAGAAAAGGAGAGAGCTTCTCTGGCTGGGGTGCCTGTGAGCTGGCAGAGACCTCTCTGTGCCAGCCCAAGTTCTCCCTATGCCCCAAAACAAGCTTGTCCTCTTGCTCCTCATGCCTTTTTCCTCATTATGAAATGAGATGCTAATTTTGGTCCCATGGGGATCCAGAGATGTTTTGCTTGGCTTGCACCAATTAAGGAAGAAAATGAATGCACCCTGAAGGGAGGGAAAGATGCCAAGAGAGGAGGGATAAAAGGAGCTTCAGTCCCACTGTCCCTGACACTCCACGACCTCTGGAGCCCTGTTTCTTCATTCTGGTTCAATATTAACCCAGCAGGGGCTGTGACTCTGCTTATTCTGCTCCCTTTGCAGCCAGGGCTGCACAGCATGGCGCACAAGAGAACCAGTGTACTGAGGGGCCTGCTCCTCTCCAGCCTTCTGCAGCTCACACTGAGCCACGATGGAGGTAAGACACAATGGCACACAGAGGACAGTGCCAGCGGGTGTCAGGAGGAAGAAAGATGGGGTTACTTCTTGCCAGGGGTAAAGCTGCTGGCAGATTTTCTTGGTAAGGCAGGAGGACCTTCTGAAAGCTTGAAGCTGGGTGTGAAAGGGTGATGAGAGTGGAGTGAGCATAGAGGGCTTTCCTACATGGGAGGATGCAGCAGCATCCAGCAGCTGGGGACAACAGCTCAGTGGATTTTGTGGGTCACCTGGGAGATGCTGGGGAAGGGGAATGTGGCTCAGTCCAGGACCATGTGTAACACAACTGTGGGCTAGAGTTCCTCAGTGGACCTGGGTGGCTGCAATTCCCCATTGTTTCCCCAGCTGTCCCTTACCTCTGCTTTATGCCACCTTCTTGCTCACTGCTCCTTTTCTCTCCTCAGAGCCTCTAATTCATCTGTCTTTTCTTAGTATGAGGTTAAGTCCTTGCTGACCCACTACTGTATGGGGGAAGACCTATCTAAAGGTCTCAAACTGGGGTCTCTGAACCAAGCCATGCCTAGTGGAGTGGTCTGGGGTTGGTGAGACAGAAATCCAGTGTCTGACAGGGAGCAGTAGCAGGCTCCAAGCAAACAGTCCTCTGCCTAACTGCAAACGAGCAGAGCAGCTTTGCTGAGGCTGGCAGAGGATTCCCATCACTTCTGTTCCTGATGTCTGAATGGCAGAGATCCTGCTCTGCCCATCATGTGCAGGCCTGACAGGGCCTCTCCTCTCTGTGTGCTGCACTGGGGGAGGCTGGGCTGAGGGACCGTCGCATCAGCTGCCTGGGATTTTGGGAAACTGCAAGAGGGGACAGAGGGACCCTCCTGCTGCGAGCACCCGTTTGACTGGCAGTGTTCCCACCCGGCAGTTTTCCTGGAAAAGGGGCAGGCACTGTCACTGCTCAAGCGCCCACGACGTGCCAACAAGGGATTTCTGGAAGAGATGCTCAAGGGAAACCTGGAGCGAGAGTGCCTGGAGGAGACGTGCAGCTACGAGGAAGCTTTTGAAGCCCTGGAATCCACAACTCAGACGGTAGGTACGCGCGTTGCCAGGGGGCGTTCCCCCCGCCAAGCCCTGCAGGGAGGGACCAGCAGGTCGCCCACACAGCCAGGGGCTGGGGGCTTAAAACTCCATGGGGTGAACCAAAGATGAGGGTGATGCGTGCGTGCCCCAGGGAGAGCTCAGGATTTCTTAGGGAGAAATTTCCCTGCCTCTCTATTTTAACCACGAAGTGAAAAGGAGAGAGTCTTCCCATCAGTCCTGAATTGTATCTTCCAGCAGTTCAGCACAGTGTCATACACACTGGAACTGCTTCAGTCCCAAATTCTCACAGAAGAGCTGCCTTAGCAATCAGACACAAAGTGGTGTCTCACCTTGGGCCAGTGCCTTAAGATCCTCAAGCTCCTCTGAGCTGAAGCACAGTACCCATGCTGAATTCCACCCCCAAGAATACAACAGCAAACAGATAAACAGTTAGGAGTCTAAGCCAGCAAGATACAACCCCTGTGAAGCATTTCTAAAGCAATCACCCCCAGTCTGCACAGCAGAGACACAGACCCAAAGACCTGAGTAATAGCTACACGTGGATCTGTGGTCTCAGAAGTTCTAGGTTCAGCTCCTTGGACTTCTGCACTGTAGCTCAAGCTCTGCTTCCTGGCAGGCTGATGAAGGTTGCAAGCATCTTTGGTCTTCTTAGAAACAACAGTACTCTTTGGATTCCTCAGCCTGATGAATGGGAACGTGGGTTTATATCAGATGTTTTGCTTTATTTGGCTCTGTAATGATTGATATCAACAGAGCTAGGTTAGTCTGTTGTGATGGAGCATTCTACTGGTTTGAACTGCAAAAGGTCTAATGTTCTGTGTCTTTGCTCTTAAATATATAATTTATTTTTTTTAAATTTTCTTTTACAGGAGGCATTTTGGTCAAAATATCAAGGTAAGTTGCTTTAAGCCCTGTGGGTGTTATGCTGCCCCTCAGGAAGCACTGTCCCCTCTTGGGAAAGATATCTCCCTACTCTCTTACAAGAGCTCACTTTCCAGGACAAAGCACTTACGTTTTGTCCCTAGATGATAAACCAGTTCAAACTATGATGCTTGTTTGGATTCCTTTCGTATAATGTGTTTCTTTCTTCTTATTTTGCTAGCGTGTCAGGGCCTGAGAAAGTCCAGGGCACTTCTGGATGCTTGTCTAGAAGGTAAGAAACTCATGTTGACGTCAATCCCAGATAGAGTAAGTGCCAGGAACTTGCTTCCTGCAGTTTGTAAAGAAAAGAAAAATAATCTGAAGTTGGTGAAGCCATGTGATTAGGCAGAAAAATAGCTGGAGTGGAGTTGGAAATTCCTTTCTTCCTGTTTTTTTCCCCACTAACCACTTCACAAACATCTAACTACCCCAGTGAAATAGCATGGGGTAGGTATCCTTCTCCTTATGACACAGTCAGGTGTCCCCAGGCTCAGCCTCTCTGAAGGGCTTTGACCTTCACCTACAGCCAAAACAAGGCACAGAACCTCAGGGACAGCTTCCTCTGACCAAGCTTGCACAGGCTCATACATGCAGCAGAAGTTGAAGGGATTTTTGGGCTGGTACCTCTGACCTTGGAAAGTGCAACACCCATTTCCACTGGCCCTGGCTTATGCTCTGTTGGGATTTTGACAGGTAACTGCTCTTATGATCTGGGCCAGAACTATCGGGGGACAATCAGCTACACCAAATCAGGGATTGAATGCCAAGTGTGGACAAGCAAATACCCACACATACCTAAGTAAGTTCATCTCCCTCATACCCCTAAAAGCTTCTCTGGGGTGTCCTTCCTTCCTAGCTTAACCAGCTTTTTTTCCTCACAGATTTAATGCCACCGTTTATCCCAACCTCATTGAGAACTACTGCAGGAACCCAGACAACAACACAGAGGGCCCGTGGTGCTACACCCGAGACCCAACGCTGGCACGGGAGGAGTGCCCCATCCCAGTGTGTGGTATGGCTCAACACACCCTCACTGGCAGGCAACACTGCTCTTGGACTGACACTCAATGTGCCAAGGAAGGGGAGAGGGCTGCAAGGGATCTGACACCAACAGAAGTCAGTCAGAGTAGAGGAGCTGCATCTTAAAGAGTGAAGGAGTTGAGGAGGGAAAGACATGGAGTTACCCATGCATGTACCTTGGCTGAATTCCTCTCATGTGTGGTTTTCCCTAGACTACACGAATCTAGATCCAAATTAAATCTGGTGTCAGCAGTCCCCGCTTTTGCCAGTCGGGAGCATCCCAAAATCCTGCTTCAGCTACCTCAAATTTGTGTCAGCAACGAGTCGTGCTGGGTTTTCCTTGTCTAAATTCCTACCTTTAGGACAAAACCATTCCAGCCTGAGCTTGACTGCCTGCCTTAACATTCAGTCATATGAGGGTTGCAGTTTAATACCCACAATCTCAAGAAAAGAGAAGATTCCCCTCTCTTATCACTGCACTTGATAGGATAGAGAAACACAGCCCTACACTGACACCTTCCCACTGTGCATCACAGGCTCCCCTGGGGCTTGGCCTCTGTCTCAGAACTGGTAGAAAGCAGAGACCCTTCTCACAGCAGAAGCTTCTCTTCCAAAAGCAGATACTAGAGCCAACGACAGAGCCTTTTGGCCACAGGGTGTTCTGAAGTTTTAAAAATCATTACCATTGCCCTGCTCATTTCCAATATGAGAAACTAGAGATGCTGGTCTGCTTTGAGGCAATTTGGGACCTGTACTATCTCCATTCACTAGCTGGTTTCTGACCTACAGTAGCTTACTGTTACACTTGCATGTGTGTAGATACAGCAGGACCACAAAAGCCCTGGTTCTGTGTGCAGCTCCCTTGCAATCATGTTGACATGAAACAGTCTCACACAGAAGCATTGATGAAGGTGGGTGCCACTTGCTCTGTGGCTGTCATGTCCCAGGGTGAGTAGTCATACAGAGAATTTTGGGGATTCCTCCAGTGCACAAGGAGAAGGCAGCTAGAGGCCAAGCAACTGCCACAGGACAGGTTATTTCCTCACTCAGGAAAAGCTGCTTAAAGCTTGCAGCTGTTAGGAGACTTTCAAGAAGGAGTGTGGAAAGTCTAGCAGGAAAAATTTTAGATATAGAAACACTGGCAGAAGTTAAGTTTGCTATTTTAGTAGCATATCAGAGTTCAAGGCTTGCCCAATTATGGTCCAGTTACACATAGCTGAAGCTCTAACACAGCAGCTTTATGACACCTGATACACCTACACATCCCTTGAGCTGGTTCTCAAAGGTACCCCAGAAAGGAACACAATATCCTCAACATCTTAGTGGCAAAGAAAGAAAAGTGTGATGAATGGTGCCAGCCTCACCTCCTGTTGAAAGAACCACCCCAGACACTGCAGTATTGTAGAGGGCCAGCACAGGCGTGGGAGCTCCCAAACAGAGTGGCATACCTGATGGAACTCTGGGCTTTAGCAAAGGGGCTCTGGCTGAGTGCTGCTGAGTGCAAAGCTCCAATCACAGCTCTCTGTCTTCCCAGGTCAGGAAAGGACAACAGTTGAATTTACTCCACGGGTGACCCCACCAGCCCCGACGGAGCCCTGTGAGCAAGAGAAGGGCATGCTTTACACTGGGACCCTCTCAGTCACCATATCTGGAGCGAAGTGCCTGCCTTGGAACTCTGAGAAAGCCAGGGAGGTGCTCCGTGGGAAACACCTCGACCCGGAGGTGCATCTGCTGGAGAACTACTGCCGGAACCCGGACGGGGATGACGAAGGCGTCTGGTGTGTCACAGATGAGCCACCCAACTTTGGCTACTGTGCTCTGCACTACTGCGGTGAGAAGCCTGCATGGGCTGGGGTAGGCCCACTGCTCAGGCAGCCACACACAACAGCAGCATGGACAGCTAGGGTGAAGCGCTTGGCCTGGGAGGCACAGACAAGGAAGTATGGGGAGGTCCTGTTTGTCCAAATATCACCTGTACAAACCTGCTGTAGGTGTACAGAGCTGTTCCATGCCACAGGCCTTCTGTTCTCCCTGACAACTCACAGTGGTGAGCAAGGAGCGTTAAAAAGAGCAGTGGTTTTAAAACATTGCTCCTTCATCAGCCCCACTGCGTGTGGAAAGGAACAGTTACATTGCTGGTAATTACAGCAACTACAGGTAGGCCTTTTATCATGTCTGTCTTTGTGTCTCTCAGACAGCTCGCTAGAGGATGAGAACGAACACTCAGAAGGAATATCAGGACGTTCCACCCGTCCTGGAGAGTTCAAAACCTTCTTTGATGACAAAACTTTTGGTTCAGGCGAAGCAGGTGAGCAGAACTCGAGATACAGCATCACAGCTTGTAGAAAGGCTGCAGCTTCTTCCCACTGTTCCTCAGAAACACCAGCTTGCCAAATGCTCTCAAAAGCGGGGGGAAGATATTTAAATTCCTTGAAGGACCCTCAGAAGTCAATCTCCAGTTACAGTTATGGAGCTAGCAAGCACTTCCTTCCTAGGCTCTTGCAGCTTAGCATGCTGACTGCAGACATTTCTCCACTGTCAGTCAGGTATGAGTAACAAAGCCAGATTACCTGGTTTTTTTTCAGACTGTGGTACTCGTCCTTTATTTGAGAAGAAAAAGATAACAGACAAAAGTGAGAAGGAGCTGCTGGAGTCCTACATAGGAGGCAGAGTTGTCCACGGGGATGATGCAGAAGTTGGCAGCTCCCCCTGGTAAGCATTATCTTTGCATGGTCCTTCATAGGGAATTGTGTCTCCTTTCTCTTGGGTTCAAGCAGTGGCAAAGAAAAGGTCTCTCCCAGCTCAGGCAGCACACAGGAATTACAGCTTCTCATCAAAGCTTGTGCAAGTAGTTGACAGGGCAGTACTAAAATAGCTGGAAAGCCAGCCACACCTTTAGTCCTGCTAAGTCTTCCTCCTTCCTTGTCTCTCAGGCAGGTGATGCTCTTCAAAAAGAGTCCTCAAGAGCTGCTGTGTGGTGCCAGCCTCATCAGTGACAGCTGGGTCTTGACAGCTGCTCATTGTCTTTATTATCCACCCTGGGACAAGAACTTAACCACAAATGACATCTTGGTGCGGATTGGCAAGCACATAAGGTCAAAGTAAGAGCCCGGATGAAGTGAAAGTGAACTAGCCTTCCTCTTGGAGTAGTGAGATACAGTGAGGTCAGGCTATCATTCAGTGTCTGAGGAGACAGACCTAGCCCATGGCACCTGCCTCTCAGTAGGGGGATCTAATTTGCTGCCCTGGCTAATCATAAAGGTTAAAGTGAAAGGGAGGACAGGAGCATGGAAAGTCTAAAGGGGTACTCCAGCGTAAAACCGGTATTGTCTCAGAGGGTACAAAGCACCTGAGATTATCACCAGCCCCACGAGACTCTCAGTTGCTACTGTACAGCAAGTTCTTCCCTTTCAGATACGAAAAGAATAAAGAGAAGATTGCTCTGTTGGACAAAATCATCATCCATCCCAAGTACAACTGGAAGGAGAACATGGACCGAGACATTGCACTCATGCACTTGAAGAGACCCGTCATTTTCAGTGACCACATCCACCCTGTCTGCCTGCCTACCAAAGAGGTCGTGCAGAGGTGAGGAGACTGTCCCACAGTCCTAAAAATACAGGCTACAGAAGCCTCCTTTGGGCCTTCAAAAAAGAAAGAACCCCCTTGATACCTTACTGAAGCCACTGGCAGCAAGAGAGGCTGCTACCATCCATTTGACTGTGCTCACGCTTCCTTCCACAGGCTGATGCTGGCAGGTTACAAAGGGAGGGTAACTGGTTGGGGAAACTTGAGAGAAGCATGGGCCACCACCCCAAGCAACCTCCCCACGGTTCTGCAACAGCTCAATGTGCCCATTGTAGACCAAGACATCTGTAAAGCATCCACCAAAGTTAAAGTCACTGATAACATGTTCTGTGCAGGTAAGCAGCAGTGGAGACACAGGGCCAACAGCCTCGAGCTCCCATGGGGCTCACAAAGCAAGGTTAATTTCTGATAAATTTGCAAATAATCTCCATAAAGAATAGCTTTCCTATGATGAGAACTTTCTCAGCTCTCAGAAAACATGAAGGCTGGAGAACTTAAAGCTATGAATAGTTTGTTACAGCACTCTATGTCAGGTTAACTACCCTAACAGCACCACTCTGCTAGACAGCAGCAACACCCAGGTGAGAGCTGAGCACATATAAAATGATTTTTCACCAGTAGATGGAAGAGTTCATTGACTTCCTAAATTAAAGGCCACACACCAGTTATCCTATGCAAGTAGCCAAAAAAAACCTTTCTCTGCTAGCTTGTTTGAATGTTTCAGAGCCTATTCATACTTAGACCCACAACTTCTGTGACAACAGGCTCCAGTTAAGCATGTGTGAACAACATAATTCCCCAGATTGTTACATTTCCTGTCTAACAAATTTGGGGAGGTACACATCTATACTCAAAACTTAGGAAAAAATATTTCTTCACCATGTCTTAATGTTATTTTATGAACCCTTTACAGCTCTGTCTTTTCTCCTCCAAGCTGAGCAGCAGTTATTTATGCTTTCCTAATACAGAAGGTGTTCTGTACTTCTGGTAATCCTTGTTGTACCTTCCTAAATCTCTTCTGGCTCTATACCAGTGTTTGAGAGAGAACAGAGGTGATAGCAGAATTCAAGATACAAAGAGATCATGGATTTATGTACTGGTTTAATACTTTCTGCTGCATCCTCCATTTGTGCAGCCTCTTATCAGTTTCAACAAGCAAATCTCCACCGACTTCTGACTGAGGTTGTGCTGCTTAGATCTGATATTCCATGGGATTGCTTGAGTTAGGATGGAAGCAAATTTCATGAGTGTACTGACTGTACAGTGTTCTTAAGGTTCTCAAAAAATAGCTGAGATGCAAGCAGGCAACAGAAAAGGGGAAGGAAACAAAGATGATGGGAAAACATGAAGATAGTGTCTAGCTCATCTGGAATTAAAGTGAAATCCTTTTCCTCTTCATAGCAAGACTGTAGCAATACAGTCAAGGGAGAAAGAGCAGAGACTGTGGAATGACAGGAAAGTGAGGACTGCAATGTCAACAGTACACATTGAAAGAACAGGATACATGGAATATTACACTCACAGAAGTTTCCAAGACCAAAGAAAGACACTGTAGCTCCAGCTATTGAACACAGCAACATCAATTCTGAAAGAAAACAGGGATGAGAGCAGAGGGTGGAAGAGTATGGGGGGATTTGGGAGTGATGGAAAAACAGAAGCAGAGTTAGGTCTTTTACATAAATTTAGAAAACTGCTTCATTTGTGTTATAAGTCCAATAGTTGGCAGAAGCAGTAAGCAATCCCACAGCTCTCTAGTAAACTTCTGCAGCAATAGCTTCAAGGAAAAGATGGCCAGCACCAGCCACTCCTACAGTCAATTGTCCAACTTCCCTCTTGCCTGTAGGTTACCGTCCTGAAGACTCAAAGAGGGGAGATGCCTGTGAAGGGGACAGTGGGGGACCTTTTGTAATGAAGGTATGTTCAACAAGTTCAAGCTCATGGAACACATGGAGCTAGGTTTGTGCTATGCTGAACTTCCATAATCCTCTAAAAAAGGGCAGCAGAGAGACTGCTGCGTGGCTGAAATAAACCCCCCTCATCACAAGCTGAGCGACTGAGGTGACCCCATCAGAGAAGAGCCTGGGGTGCACACAAGGCTTAGATCTGAAAGTCTCTTGCTCTCTGTGTGAATCCCATTCTTCTCTGCTTTAGAACCCAGATGACAACCGTTGGTATCAAGTGGGAATAGTTTCCTGGGGAGAAGGCTGCGACCGAGACGGCAAATACGGATTTTACACCCACGTGTTCCGCCTGAAGAAGTGGATGAGAAAAGCCATTGAAAAACATGGCCAGTAGAGGAAAGGTTGCCCTTGCTTGCTCTCAAGATCTTGAAGTCTAACAGTTACATCCTTCAACTCAAAGGAAGGTTTTCTCCCTTGAAAATAAAAGTTCTCAAACCCACCTTTTGTTCATGTTTAGTTGCACTTGAAACTAAGCCAGCAGTGGCCAACAGAAGTGCACTGGTTGTACTGCTAATGAGCTGTTGTGCTTCAAAAGTTCTCCCCTCCTATCAGCTATAGTCATCAACAGACTTTAGACCTCAGATGATGGCCTTAAAAATCAGTCACAGTAAGCACGATTGTGCCTTCAGGCACTGCCCCTTTCCTCCCCTTCAAGTCAACTAATTTTCTGTTCTAGAAATTGGGTCAAAATATACTGAAGGTAATCACCCTACAGTAACCATGGCACTACACAAAACATGAATACCAGTGTCAGAAGTGAAGAAACTATGACTTGTTTTGGTAAGACTGACATTGTTCTTGGCTGCAGTAGGGGTGCTGATATTGTGTGCTGTTGGCAAGGTTAGCATCTCAAGAAGTTAGATACAAGCCATATGTTATTCATCCTATACTCTATGGCAGCAATCTTCTGCATGGCAGGTGGTGCTGAGTCCTCAAAAGTGTATTTTCCACCTGCATGCAGAAAGAAGCTATTCATGCACAGCATTGCCAAAGGCCCTTCAACAGGAGCATCCTGCACTGCATCTGTTTCATTGTCTTAAAAAGCTTGTTTAGGGATCACTGCCAAAAGAAGCTTCAGATTTTTTTCACAAACTCCTCTTTAGCAGCAATTTGTAGGCCACTGATGACCCAGCAGTAAAAACATCCTTGACTAGCTAATTTGATCAGCACAATTTTTCTCTTTAAGTAATGACAAGATCTGGAAACTGTCCTTGCTCCCTAAAAACATCCCTGACTAGCTAAAGAGAAAAATTGTGCTGATCAAATTAAGTAATGACAAGATTTGGAAACTGTCCTTGCTCCCTATGACACAGTAATGACAAGATCTGGAAACTGTCCTTGCTCCCTATGACACCATATTCCTAAAGCTCCTCCATCACAGTGCCATCAAGTCACAAACAACAGTGAAATTTTGTTATGCTTCACACAGAGTATTAAGAAGCAGAGCAACTGTATTGAAAAAGTGACAGTAGTGGTAACTACCTGAAATTAGTTGGATGTAAACAAAGTTGTTGATGAATTACCATCTGGCCACCTCCTTACAGACGGTTAATTTGAGAACCAACTTGAAGACAGCCCAATTTTTCTGCTTTCTTTGGGCAAGCAAAGTACTTATCAAAGACATCTGAAAAAAGAAATCTCAAGAGCTTAAGTCCCACAACTGTTTAAAGTAATTGAGAAACACAGGCATCAGACACTCAGTATGTTCAGCCCTTCTCATGTATAAATTTTTAGCCTCACCTTTTCACTGCCATCTAATAACCTGAGAAACTGCATATCTAGGAGGGGAACCAGGACCATACATTTTTCTGGAGTAAATCACTGTTAATACTGACTTGTTACAAACAATACAGAGGAATAATTTTCAAAATCCAGTTTAATGTTATTTAAATATTGTCTGGGCTCAATATTAGGCTTTATTAATTTATGTGCACAAGTTTTAGTTCAGAACTCCCAGGATATTGAGTCCAACCAAACACTACAGAGACACAGGGCAAAAACTCATTCATAGTAAGCAACTGTATCTTCTGCTTCTCAATTATTCCTGTATTTCACTTCCAAATTCAGCTTCAAATTTAAAATAGTTGTATGCAGGCATCGCTGTTGTAACATCCTGAGCTAATTAACAAATAGGTCTTCAGACATTTGCTGGACATGGTAAAGGAACATATAGATTAATTTCAATGTCACTAGGTTTCAAAAAGCAGCTAGTAATTGAGAGGTAGTGGCAGTAACTCCAGTGCCAGCCAACACAAGCTATTCACCAGCAGCCCCAGTTTGAGTGTGCAAAGCCTCAGCACTTACCACTAAGGGCCAAACCTCCACTCGTCATACAGCTCTGTTCCAGGAGAAAGTGCACGTCCACTTCAGGTTGGGAGAGGAGACTACAACTACTAAATCAGGGTGGTGGAGCAATGAGTGGCATCATGTCCATCACCACAGGATGGAGAATGCTCACGAGTCACCTGCTGTCAGAGGGTACAAACTCACCGTAAGCACCGAGCAGCGCGAGGTCAACCCCAACCCCAGCCTCGGGGTCCTGTCAAAGGAACATCTCAGCCACTTGCAGCAGCTCTGGCACAGATCTGCTGGACAGGTACTCGTTGAAAGCCACATTTTTACTGTAATCAGGCAAGACAGTTTCAGTAACAGCCCTAATGCAGGGACTGCTGGTCCACAGAGCAAACAACAAAAGCAGCAGTGAAGTGGAACAGAGTAAAACCCAGAGCAGGGGTGTGCTATTTCAAGCCTGCCTGTCCTACTCTTCAATAACTCTGCTCCAGCTATGGAACAGATGTGCAATTTATGCTTCATGGCCAGCTCTCACCTGGAAGTGCAGTAGTAAGGTGAAAAGACATCACTTCCCTTGAGATGCAAAGGATTAGAAAGTCTACATAGTGCATGTCTTGATCCTCCTACTTGTAGCTTCTGAGAAAGGCTAAATCAGAAAGCATTCTTACAACAAAAGCAGTGGCTACAGCTTTTGCAGACTAGCATACCAGGTGTCTGAGTTAAAATAGTAGAGTTTGCTGATGTGAGATGTTTAAGAGCAAAAAGCACGTGGTGGTGAGGTCTACCTGCACAAGGGAGACTGCTTAACCAGATGAGTTCAGGGTAAAGGAGGCCACTGACCATACATCACTGCTAATCTACTCCATATCAACAGCAGCAGGCTCCCTCCAAGAAAGCATTTGTACACAGATGGGACTATGCTTAACCTGGGTAAAGGCATCAGCAGGACCACCTAATTTAAATTAAGCATTTCAGCAAACTAAATATTCTCAGCTTACTCTTGAGTTACAAAAACGTATTCCAAAACAAAAAAAAGCAACTAGAGTAAAAATGCACTGCTGCTCCTAGGAGTAAGAGTGCCAAGTCTCAGGATTGCATCCACAGTTAGTATATATTCACTCATCTTCCTCATCATATATCCAAATCCCAAGGTTCCTGTCAAGAATAACTTAGTTTCTAGATGCCCAGTCACTAACATTCAGGAATAGAGTGACTTCTCTAACCAGCAGTCACTGCTGTTCCTACACAGGCTGGTATAGTTAATGCAAACTTTATTTACAAAAGACACTTAAATTAGTTACTTCATGCCATGTGTCCATACAGAATCAACAGTTCAAGGATTACATGGAGAAGAATCCACAAAATTAAAAGTGAAATCGCTAAAGGTCTAAGAGTTAAGAACTAGGAAAAGATCTTAAGGACAATTTTACAAATAAAAAAACAAGTTATGAGAAACTAGTCTGAGCAAGAGGATGGTTGTTTACAGGTCTGTACACTAAAACTAATACACAGACAGCCTTCTATTGTCAAAGAGATGCTCACTGAGAAGCAGAGTATGTACAAATACTTGTGCCACAATGACTCAACCCCCCCAAAATCCACTGTATTATACATAAACCAGTTTGTATACATTAGGCCTAAATGAGGCCATTTAACTATGAAGATTGCTAGTTTAGTAAACTAAAGATGAAGACAGCCCCAGCAACAGCAACGCTGTCTCTCTCCCATCTCTATTTGCGACTGCTTTTTATTCTCTCCAATCTTTTTTTCAAGTCATCAATGTTAGCTGCTGCAGAGGAAGGTGAAGCCAGGGTAGTTCCAATGCCAGAAGAATGAGTCTGATTGGAGTCCAGGTCCAGATGTTGGTACTGCTCCCGTGACTCACGGAGCTGGGAGAGCTTACTGTGAAGCATATCTGTAGAGGATGCAACTGTAGGGAGTGCTGGTTTAGAGAGCAGGGATGTCAGAGGTGGTCTGTCTTCCTGCTACAGGGGAGGAAAGTCAAGTGTTAAGACAGGTAGTGGCAAAAGCCATGCAGAAGAACAAACAATCACCAATGGCTTCTCATCTTCACAGGAAACTGAGGAAAGGAGCAATACAACAGGGATGATCTGGAGCAAAGCCAGTTGCCAGGCAAAGCCATACAAAGCTAACTACAGTACTCAGTTCCTGTCACTTAGGTAGTTCATGTTTAGCTTCATGTCAGCAGGGACACAAGGCAACTACAGCCTTTAAAGATGAAAAATCCACAGCAGACAAGTGTTTTACTGAGGTGGCCTGCTGCAGTCTTGAACAGCCTGAATCCTAACACAAGAGGCAGAAGTCCCTGACCATGGGCAACACCAACAGCCAATGAGTTTTCTGGAGAATGTGAAGAGCAATCTTGCTTTGACTTGCAAGATCCACCCTGCCAAAGAGTTATAATAGTAATTTTACTAATTGATACTTCCATCTGTGTTAGTTGCCCTGTTACTGTCATCTGGGAAACATCTCCCCTCCTCCTGTGAGCTGATACATGCAAATTTCTGTTCAAGGTTCAAATAGTGTCATGCCTGGATGACTGTTCCTAGAGTGAACATCTCATGTGGCTGAGTGCAAACTTCAGCAAGCAGCACTAGATTCCTAACACACAGATCAATTAAGTCTTAGAAATTTTTGGCCTACAGGTTTCCAATATTAAGCTCATTTAGCATTTGTGCCCCAGTATCCATGCAGCCAAAACACATAAAACTTTGAATAAAGTCTTTGTTCAGCTCTATGGTTGTTTGAGCAGAGAGATCAAGAATTTTCACATCATTCAACTCAGAGATTAATATATTTAGAGAACAATCAGTTATTTGAACCTGAGACTCTACTATGTGGCAATGAGCTACAGGGCTGTGGAAAGAACCTGCATGTAACCCCATGCTGCAACATAAGCCTGCCTGGCCAATATTGAGTTTAAAGCAATTTATACTAGATAGGCATAGTGGCAACACAGTGAATAGCAAGGGCATGCAGTACAATGAAAGAACATCAATTCTGACTGGAACATGCCTCTGGCACAGAAAAACCAATCATTTGAATGCTTAAAAACAGTGCAAATGAAGTGCTTCCCCCAGGGATTTACAAGTGTTGTCAAGTGCAGTACCTTTGCATTGTCAAGGCCACAACGCTGCCTGAGGATTTTTAATCTTTCCAAGTACACTGAAGGCCCCACTTCTTCCCCATTTGTGTTTCCTATGGATGAAGACACAGTGTGGGTAGAAGCAGGAACACACGTTCCTTCCATCTGAGGAGATATTCCTGGAGGATAAGGAGAAGGGTGAGGGGTGGGGGGGAAGTAAAAAACAAAATAAAAATTTAAAAACATAAAAAAAAGTATAAAACTCTTTGGTCAGATCCTTGAAATAAGGTGCAATGGATGAATAATCAGTCAACCTATGAACTACCAAGCTATTTGCTTTTGCCAGTATAGGCATATCAGCCCTTTCATCTCCTTGCAAGAGTGATGGTTGAAAAACCAAGAAAAGAAATCAAGAGATTTAAAAAGTGGCAGCAGAGCAGCTCCAGAATTAGTGCTGAGGCTGACAGGTGAAAAAGACAGTGGGAGGAGAGGAAGATACTGACATGGATCAGCAGTAGCCATGATGTCCAACACAGAGGACTTGGCAACTGTCAGGATGGGAAATACTTGGAGACTTTTGACTTCTTCTAAGTTTTGTGGTACTTGTGGGCAGTCCTGCCCACTGATTGTAACTCCTCTTTACTTCTCATTCAGGCAGCTTGACGCTGCTGCTTCTTCCAATTCCATCTGACATAGTGATTTCTGGAAGGCATGTAGCAAGGTTTTGAAAGCTTCTCTACCAAAAGGCTAGGAAAGGATTTTTCATTCAGAGAAAGCCTTTCTATTCTAATATGAAAGGCAAGTTCCAAGACTTGCTGTGGAGAGAAATTTGTTTTCACTAGTTTACTGCAAGGGCATTTAAAATGGATAAAATGAGAATGATGGTTATTTTTGCCTAAATAGAGCACAGTTGCACAATCAAACAACATCCTTTATTATATCAAATTATTATAGTTAAGGAAGCAGGAGAAAGAGATAAAATTTGGGCATGCAAAATCCATTTTGAAATCTTAACTGTTGACCTAACATTTTTGTTGTTCAGATTTTTTAGGATGAAAGGTAGAATTTTCTGTCCTATTTAGTCTGATACATTTACAAAGTTCTGAAAGAAACTCAGACAATATTTCTAAAGTAACCTACAATACAGAGGAGAGGAGAAAAAAGCTACAGGATACAAAAATGTGAAAAGAAATAGAAGTTAAAGGTAGTTTTGCCAGACTGTCTCAGTTTTTACACCTAATTATTTGTCACATTCCCTCCCTAGCATTGCATTAAATACTCATTTGTGATTATCTGAAATGCAAAGACTCATTAACAAACTAAGATTTTTACAGTAATTTATCAAATTAAAAAGCTGAATTATTTGGAGAAGGGCCATCACAAGGACTGCTATAGAAACACTGCAAGTTATTTAAAATAAACTTTTCAATTCCACAGTAAACAAAGCTCTACCAAAAAACCTTCTGTACCATTTTAACCAAAAGGTAGAAGGAGAAGAATCTGACAACTGCTGCCGTTATAAACCAGCTTGGTTTTTGCAGAAACAATTCTTCATATCAGACATTTGAAACACAGGCTAATCTTCAACCCACAGTGCAGGATACAAATTAGAACCACTTGTTTACCAAGCCTTTCAGATGCTTTCTACATCATGTAGAAATGGTTATAATTTTGTTTTTTGTAAACAAAGAACACAAACGCTTCAACTTGTGCCTCGTGAAGCAACATAAATGCCAAAAAAATACACAGACTCACTTTAGAAATCCATAAACATCTGCAAACATAAATTTCTAAGCAGGGGACATGTAGCTGCTCTCCTCTCAGCTCCACTTCTCATAAAGCACTCACTTTTGCTACAATATGTACCTGTAGAAGCAGCAATTCGTCCTTTCCCCTCCCGCTCCGTTTCTATCAGCCGGAGGCCTCTTTCCACGTAGCTCTGGAAGAACTGAGAGGAGTTTTTCAGGAAGGGCTCAATGTCTGCATCAGAATATTTCTTTTTGTATTCATACAGCTCTGCCAGACCCTGAGAGGGGAAAGTTTCCATGCATTAGTACAACTGCTGCATACACCGTTCTAACCTCCCTTTTCCTTGCAGGAAGGGAGCACTTACCTCCTTAGTATTCTCCTTGGAGCCAATCTTCTTAAATATTTCTGCCAAAATATCATTAACTTTGGCCTTCGAAGCCTTTTCCTCCTAAATAAATAAATAAAAGGAGCCTTCTAAAGCAAAGTGAATAAAAATGAAATCCCACAGTGACATCAGATCTGTTCACTGGATATGGAGCTTTCAAGATGAAGAAAACCTTGAAGCAATGAGGGTTTTACATAGCCAGTGCTGAGACAGAATCAGAAAGGACATTATCAAGCTCTAGGACTCCTGAGAAGTCAATGATTAAATGCTTTTTTGGTTAACTTTTAGTACATCAAATGCAGTATCAGGCAGCATAAAACCTATGCTGCACACCTGAATGTCCTGGAGAGCACTTCACCCTGGGATAGGCACAGAATATTCAGGTAATAACAGAAACACTGCAAATTCCCAAAACAGCCAGAAATAAAAGTGAAACTAGAAGATTACTTCCAACATAAGCTGCATGCTGGAAAGGCCATTACTGCTTCATATTCCACGATCACAAACTTAAGCTTGTTCCTTAAATGAGTTGCCTTGCACTCATTCCACCTACCAACACACTGACATGACTTACTATACGAGAAGCTCCCTTTTCAGTATCCTTATCAGCCTTGCTTCCAGTCTGGTCCATGGAGTGTTTCATTACTCTACAGAGGTGAGCCTCCAGCTCAGACTCATTTTTGTTGTCAATCATTGTTAAATGATCTAAGATCTAAAAGGAGAAAAAAGGGAATACATTTAAAAAAACAAAAAGGAAGAGTTTTAGAGCCTGCATGAACATCCAATTTAAAAGTCCATGACTAGTCACTGCTCTGACCTTGGGCCCTTTCAGCTTGCACAAGGTGTGAAGCAGAGTCTTCAGTGTCCTTATAGGAAACTCACTCTTACATTGCTTCAGCTTCTCTTTGGGAAAGACCTTCATGAAAATGTGAATATCCAGCAGGATTCTATCCAGATTGATGCTGTTGATGGTTTCGGGTAGAAGACGCACCATCCTCCACAGACACTGCAACAAGAGGCTGACTTGAGACAGCTCCAGCAAAAAGCATTTCAGTAGACAAGGAGAGACTACAGATGACTCTAACTGAGCCACTTCACTCTTCTAGAGACAACAGTTTGCTCAAGCTCTGTTTGCACTGGTACATACTTCTGCTTTTATAAGTAGCTTTACTGCAACCAGATACTTCTTTAGAGCTGATGCATCAAAGTAGTGCTGACTTCTCTGCCAAAAACAGGCGACTAACCAGTGCTGTGCCTAAGCAACTAAGCCCAGCAGGTGACTGCACACCTCTGTATGGAGTTTATATCAATATATAAATGCTTCTTTAACTATTAGCAGCTGCTAAGCTCCCTCCTGGCATACATACAGTCATTATACATAACATCTCATTAAAAGATTTATTATGCATTTCATGTTATGGCCACCCTTTTTTTAAAGAATATATCTGTTCTTTCAAGTTAAGTTGATTCAGATAAATCAACTAAAAGCAAAACCTCTACTACAGGCTCACCTTCATGACAAGTTCTGAAAACTTAGGAGACTGGCTGGCTGTTGCTAGCAGACTGTCTTGGAGCAAAACAAGCAGAGCACTAGAAGGAACAGATTTATAATAGTTACACAGGAAAAGTGCTACACAAAAAAGCTGCCACCAGAGAATACCACACCACATACTGGGGATAGTGCAGCAGTTTACCTCGTGCTGTGTAACAGCTGCTTCTCTCTCTCTGGTATGTTCCAAGAGTTGAAGAGGCAGCCTGCTGAACT
>NW_008623990.1:21772-25659 GCF_000691845.1 Merops nubicus
TACTAAGCTGGTTTATTTAGTGTGCCTCCAGCTGTGCAGATTGTGCAGTCAAATTCTGATCACCACTGACACAGTGATAACTCTTCATTAGCCAGCTGAATGATTCTACAAACATCATGCTTTGTTTACAGAATGACTAAAACTCACTCAGCCATTCAAGGAACACAAGAGAATGGGTGAAGAGAAGCAGTAATTGCACAATTATCATTATATACCTCAAGATGTTGGTCTGGTCAGACTTTTCCAGAACTTTCACTACCAAGAGGTTGACTGATCGGATGACCTGCTCTCCCTCCTCAAGGTCTTCAACCCGAGAATCCAGCATTAATGTGATGAGACCATGCATTAGGTCCTTCAGCACACCAGTGGAGGCCTCTCGGGCCAGACTCTCTATCTGAAATAGCTACAAATCAAAGGCAATATTAATGTAATAAAGTTTTCCCTGTGCACAATGCTTTAAATAGAGGGATTTCTCTAGACTACACTGTCAAACCATTTGACATCCCCAGTGGAGGCCTCTCGGGCCAGACTCTCTATCTGAAATAGCTACAAATCAAAGGCAATATTAATGTAATAAAGTTTTCCCTTTGCACAATGCTTTAAATGTGGGATTTCTCTAGACTACACTGTCAAATCACTTGATATTCCCTCATTCCCCCTCCCACTAAACAAAAATGTAACTAGTAAGAAAGTTATTTCTACCAAGTGACTTCCAGTGCACAATGCTTTAAATAGAGGGATTTCTCTAGACTACACTGTCAAACCATTTGACATCCCCTCATCCTCCCCCCCCAAAACAAAAATGTAACTAGTATGAAAGTTATTTCTACCAAGTGACTTCCAAAAATACTTAGGCCACCAAATAAGTACTCAAGAGTTAAGGAATAAAAATACAGAGCTTAATAAAAGTGTCAGAGGGGCTGTATTCTGTAGAAGGAACAAACAGACCTCCCTCCTCTCCCCAATTTCACATTCCCCACTCCCTTTTAAAAGGTGCATTGCTGAGCAATTAGCATCAAGCCTTCCTAAGTACGAGTCAGTATTAAGCTAGCGTGGGTACAGCACAGACATTCCCTTCTTCTGCAAATTCTGCAAAGGAATTATTTGCTCTTTGCTTTAACTTTGAGGTCAAAGCCTTACCGAGATCATGCTCCCAATAATGCAGCTGTAGAGTTTGACTATCTCATCTTTGTCCAGCTTCTCATCTGCCATGTGTGTGTTGTAGATGAGCCGGAGCTGCATGAACGTCGCGATTAGGAACTGGTCGATGTGGCCAGACATGGCTTCTGCTTTGTCTTCCTGTCTGAGAACCTCATCAATCTAAGAGTTAGAAACAAAACACCCAAGTAAAGTCAACATAATGCAAAATAACAATAGTCTTAAAATTTTTCTATAGGTCTTGCCCTGGTCAATCCATTTGCCAAGGCAATTGGCACATTTTAAGCTTTCACTTGGAATCAGTGGCCATGAACTTCTATTACTGTTCCCAATTCAATTGGTCTTTTGGGGAACTGCAATCCTGTCCTGTGCACAAATGAAAACATGAAATGCTGCATTAGGGATTCTGGAATTAACAGCTTTATGAAATCTTCTGGATTAAGTACTTTTGAGTAGTTAAAGCCACTCTATAAGCATGTAAAAGCTTTAAGGCAAGACAATTCTTTTACTGGGGATCTCTAAAACAGTTTAACCAAAGGCACATGCTTTTCTTTTTTCATAGTGCTTTTGTGTTAATAGTCTATTTGGTATCATCCAAGTGGAATTCCTGTTGCTACAGCGAGTCAGATGGCCCCTGTGCACTTTGTTTTGTCATCAGGGAGATTCTGAGCAGAGTCCATGTCACCTGACACGATTGCTCCACCACAGTGCAACTCATCACTCTCGCAGACAAACAGTTCAGGACAGTGTGAGCAGTTGCTACCTTGATTCACATACCTGTGCCAGAGCCTGGATGCTGGTGTTTATATCACCACTGGCTACTTGGGAGATGACAAAGTTGATAGTAGAAGCTGTGTTACTGTGCAGGTCATCAAAGTGAGGGGACACAGCACGGATTCTAAACAGTTGAAAAGAGGATTCATTGCTTTCTGGAAAGATAGCTCTAATATACACTGAAATGCTATATTTCAATGATTACAGAAAGGACAAAGGACTTCATTCTTAACAGGGGATACTCACTTAAGGAAGGAATCATCCCTTTTATCATATCTATTGCACTACTTGTAAAGACCATGATGCATTTACAAACACAAGACCCTTCTACTATAAGCACAACTTCAGCCTTTCATAGCTGCTCCCCAGATTCCACAAAAGTGGAACCAGACCCTCCCTTTGACATCTCTCTTCAAATTAGCTAAGCTACCTTCTCGTGTAAACAAGTCTCAGTGTAGAAACTAACACAGTCAATCGAGCTTCTCAATGGAGTTTTTCACGTAGCCTTCCTGGTTTCACTTAGCATTTGAAAGGAGACTCACTTGGGCTCAGGAATGAGGACAGGCTCAAAGATGTCATCGAGCTTGTGCTGGACGAGTGCTGGCATCTCACACCTGACAGTCCCGTTGTCGTTCTCAATCTCATCCAGATCCAGCTGGAACTCCCGCGGGACCGCGTGCGCCGGCTCCGAGTGCCCGCCCATGCCGCGGTTCTGGCTGCAGAAACCAGGAGGAAGGCTCTCACTGTACACACCAGGGGCACTAGTCTCCACTGGGAGCCCTAAAGCTCTCAGAATCAAACAGCACAGATTTTCTAGTGCTAATTTGGAGCCCCCTAATAACCCGTTTTGCCCTGTCCCTAGCCATTAGTAAGACAAGCTTCTGTAGGCCAGAGAGGGAGGTGGTAGTTCCTTGCCTTCCTAGTTTGTGCTATGACTTGTGACAAGACTCCCTGCATCTGTGACAGGCACACACTGGTTGATTTTGAAAAAAAATCTAGCACAGTTTAAAGTAGTATTAATGGAATAGAGCAAATACAGCACTAAAGTTAATGAATGGCTTTTTTTTTTTTTCCTTTTTTGAACAATGGATAGGACGCATATGTACAAATTCACCCCTCTTGTGACAAGACTCCCTGCATCTGTGACAGGCACACACTAGTTGATTTTGAAAAAAATCTAGCAGTTTGAAGTAGTATTAATGGAATAGAGCAAATACAGCACTGAAGTTAATGAATGGCTTTTTTTTTTCCTTTTTTGAACAATGGATAGGATGCAATATGTACATATCAACCCTGAAAGCTCACCTGAACCTATGACTCCCAGTGTTCCACATGACTAGTGCTGCACATTAGATTTTTCAAGGAAATGTTCTAATGCCTAGTTCTCAACAGGGAGTTTTATTCCAAGACAATAAGCCTGTGGCAAGCAATAGCTTGTGAGCCCCAGGCTCTACAATTCACACATGCTCATCCAGTTCTGTGCTGTACGTCTGCTCTAACAAGTTAAAAACAGAGTCCAATCAACACTAGGTTTAATGTAACACATAGGAAGTTCTCCCCACATTTCTAACAGCTGTTTAATGTGGAATTGCCACGTCTGCCCCCAGCTTAAGTCACCTTGGCAAAACCCCATACTTTTGGTTTGTTTCTTTTCTAAGTGAGAGCCTTGTAAATAACCTACAACTGGCCATAGTAAAGCTGTCACCCTCAGGAAGGGATGAGTAGGATAAGAACTGAAAGAGATAAGAGCCTTGCTCCCAAGGAGTTAGTGGGCAGTACTTACATCCTATAAGTGCGATACATAATTCTGTCCATGGAGAAGCAGTGAAAAAAGGCACAAGACCATTTAGAAAGATTTAAAGACACACAAGACAAAAAAAAGATTCAGACATTTTCGTTGTACATCATTTGGCCAGTTTTCACAACATGCAAAGACGATGACACGAGAACTAAAA
>NW_008623991.1:0-19282 GCF_000691845.1 Merops nubicus
CGTGCGGAGCTCGGGCACTCGGCGAGGTTTAGGAAGGCCGGGAACAAAGCGCGGGGCAGGGGCGACAAGATGTGGGGCTGTCAGCGCCGTGCCCGCGTGTCTCGAGGGTCTGGACTCTTCCAGAACGCTCGTGTTGGTGCGAGCCCGGGGCGAGCAGCACAGCTCAGCCCAGCAGAGCCGAGCTCGCTGCTGGCGCTCACTGTGGGGACGGCATTTTCCTCCGAGGGGAGCAAGGCATCGGTACCAGCTGTCCCCGTTCCTGGTAGCTTAAGTGTTGTCACACACAGATTTACACCAGTTAGTCTGTTTATAATATCTTCCTACGTGTTTTGCACAGCAGTCCTGTCTTTGTTTTATTGTGTCTCTGGTTTAGCTTAATTGATTTTTCAGAATTGAGTCAAACCAAAGCAAGATGAATTGGTGCTGATTTGACTAAATGTGATACTTCTCCAGTTAGTTTAGTGGATTATGCACAATTATTCATACACATCTGAGGGGGCAGTAATGTCTCAGGAGGAACTGCTGATAGCAGTCTCCTCACTTGGCTCAACTCCATCGAGAACAGCAACACCTAATTTTTATTGCAGTTCTTAAATGCTCCAAGTCACTTGTAGGTATAGCTTAGGTCCCTTAATTACAAGGGTTTAAAACAAAGGCTATTCAAATTGCTGGGAGAATTTAATTACCTGCTTACCTTGTGTGTTTGTGGTCCTCAAGGAAAAGTGAATCTTCTGCGAAAGTTTTGCTGGGTGTGGACAGCTGGAGGAAGGGCATGGAAGAGGATGCCAGGAAGGGAGGGGAAGAAATATTTGAAAGGCATGGAAGGATCTCTGGCGATGGAAGCCACGTTGTGGCAAGCTGCGAGAGATGGGGCTGGGCAGAGAGGGGCAGAGAACGTGGATGACTAAGCTTTTCCCCTTGTTTTTGTCCTTCCATGCTGAAGGTCTATGAGTTTGTTTTTTTTTTAAATTCTGGTGTTGATGAGATGAGCTGAAATTAATTAACTTCCTTTAGAGGCACACCCTGTTATCCTGATAAACAGCTGTCTGTCTTAATGAGTGTCCCTGCACTCCTCCACATCTGCCTTTAGCAAAATAACTGGTATTTCTGCCACTGCTTTTGTAAGAACACTCCACTCTCCCTCCTCCTGCGCTGTGATAAGATGGGCTTGATTTCAGTGCAGTCTTGCCTTGTGGGTGTTCACCTGTCAGGAGGTGTATTGTAGGCTGGGCTGGTGTCACAGCAAGGCGCTTAGTGTCTGCAGGGAAGGGAGGAAATGTGCTGGGAGTGTTCCAGCAAGGGCTCATTTCTCTGGTGTGGCTGGGGAGGGCAGCCTGGACTTCCCAGCCTCCTGGCAGTGCTGCTCTGAGGCATTGCTGACTCTGAATAAATAAGGGATTTCTTTTGGTTTTCTGGTGGCTTTATGACTTAAGGCGTAAAAGGGAAGGGGCTCCATCATGGTTTGTACGTGTTGGAGAGTTTTCAGCAGGCAGGAAGTTGTGATTTGTCTCTGGGACTGCAACAGGAGCGGATTTAACATGCTACTGGCATTCTTTTAGAAACTGGTAGGCAGGAGTGGCTGGGGATGGTGCTAGGACATTTCAGGCTCTCTAAGAGATGGGTGTTGAAGGCCTCTAATTCAAAGCATTGTGAAAATACATGTTTATTGGTTGTGCTTTCTCTGTTTCAAAAGTGTTTATTTGAGAATGAAATGTCTAATTTATTACGTGATACAGATTGCATCCTGCTCAGTCTTTCCAAGCTGGCATTGTCATCTGTTTTTCTGCAAAGGTGAGGCATCGCCTGCTAATTAGTGTCATTAAATGGGTTGGTTTTAAATGAGAGCACAGAGAGCTTCAGTTACATGCTCAGTACATCTACACAGTTACTTTCATTCTTTTGCTCAAATACACAGGGGCAGGGAAATACTTTACATATTCCAAGGAATTGCCTTAAATCTGTTTAATGGCCCATTAAGAAATACTGTATGCTTCTGCTAGGCCTGTGCTTTCAGTAGTGACTCTTCATCTTACTATGAGTGTAAGTGGGATGAAATAATTTTTGTAACTATATCTTACATATTCTGTAGAGCAAGCAGAGGAGAGTGATGCCCACGTGTGGCCCCTTTGTGGGATGGTAACCACGCTATCATGAGGCCTGACTGTCTGCTGATGATCCTTGGCACTGGGATACAACCTGTGTAAAGCCAGCTGTCCCCAGCTTGTGCCAAAGAAAAAGGATGAAGCTGAGGAGGAGGACAGAAGGCTCTCTAAAGCTGCAGTGGCTGCAGTTTTGGGAGGCCAGAGGGGCACTTCTGGTGCTGGGGAGACCCTGTCTCTCAGAAGGCAAACTGCAGCATTGGAGCTTGCTGTGCTCCGTGGCTTGGGGTGCAAGCGGGAGTGTGGGCTCGTGGTGCTGCCTCCTGCAGTCGCTGCCCACTGTTCCCAACTGCTTGGCTGCAGCCATCTGGGGAGATGCTGTGGACCAAATCAGGAAACACGGTAAATATAGCATGGCAAGAAAAAGCAGGGGTGTGGGAAGGGAGAAGGAACAGCCCTGGCATCTCCCTGGCGGTGAGGATTCGGGCTGTGAGGCTGCAGTGGCCTGGGGCTGGTGCCACCAGACCTGCTACGAAATAGTTAGGAGATTCAAAGCACAACCTCGGAGATGTGAAAGGTGCTCTGAGAGTGACAAAAGCCCAGGCTCTGAGAGTGACAAAAGCCCAGAAGAAGGGATCTGTACTCAAAAAATACTCAGTGAATATTGGAGAGCCACAAAGAAACTGAGGATGTAAATTTGGATCTTGGGCACTTGCATTGATCTCTTACCTTGCCATCTTGGATAAAAGAGGGATTGGTTTGGAAATCCCTCAGCCAAGTTTTATTTGCCTCAGCCAGAGTACATGTGAGTGACTTAAACAGTTGTTCTAGCTTATAGTCTTCAAATCTGTCACATGCACCCTGCCCTGAGGTGATGTGCCGAGGGTTGGGAGTCACCTCTGTGGGCTGGCACAGCTATAACTCTGCTCCAGGCACCTCTCTGATGCTGAAGCATGGGGCAGGGTTGTGCCGCACACTTTGTGATTTCTTTCCTCCAGCCCTTGCAGGGTTGGAGGTGGTGGATGAAGGTGCCAGTTGGGAGCTGTGGTTTTGAGGTTGAAGGTGTTTAGTAGAAAAAATGGGGAGAAAAGAATCTATGTGTGGCCTAGTGCAGCACCAGGAGCCTCTGCCTGTGGTGGTGGTAGCCAGGCCAGTTTGGGAAGCATTGGCAAAAGGAGATGTCAAGTCCGGTTTCAGGTTCTAAAACGTTCAGGCCAGTTTCCTGGGATATGTTTTTCTGTTCTTATGCTCTTTCCTGGGCTTTTGCTGTTGTAGGTGATAAGATCTGCCTGGAAATGGAATGGGCAAGAATATGCCAGGCTTATGTCCTGCTTGGACAATACCTGGTGTGGAGCCACATGGGACAGCCTTTGAATCAGCTGTTATAACTTACCTGCTGGAAAAGCTGCCAGTTCCATACTTTTCATTTAAGGGTAGGTTAAATGCCTTTCTCTATTGCAGGCTTCAAGATTTTTTTTTTTTTTTAAGTCTGGATTGCAGCTGAGCTTTTAATTTAATTGTATTTCTGTCAAATACTTGGCTGGCTTGGTGTTGAGACTCTCAATTCCTGGTTTCTCATTCTTGACAGCCACTGCAGCGATACATGCTTTGGCGCGTCCCTCGCAGCTTCGAACCCATCCCTGCCCAGAAGACAGTCAATGGAACTCTGGTAGCTGCTTCTTACCTTCTTGGGCAGAACGAGAGAAGAGTGAGCAGGGTAGTTTTTGCAGCAGGGGTTAGTGTCTGTCTTCCTGTCTGCTGTGTGACCCAGCCTATAAAAGACTTGCTTATCCCTTCTAAAAGAGGTGGGAGGCAGTGGCAGTGGTGGTCAGGTAACCCCTTACCAAGGGGTGAGGAATGACATCTCCCTTCACTACAGGTGAAATGGCAGTTGGAGAGCAGGTCCCTGATGGTGAGCACAGCTACTGTATGTGATTTGGGGTCAGGGCTGCCCCCAGACCTGTAACAGATCCTCTCTGTTAACCTCTCTCCCCTCTTTCCCAAAGGGAAATAGAAAGGAAATAAGGAAGAGAGACTTACTGATTAGAAAAGCGAAACAGCTTTAATGAAGATACTAGTAATAATAAAATGCAGAACAAAACCAGTCTCGAACCCAACTCCTCTCCCAATGGCAATATGTCGCTGTCACCCCCAATGCTGGGGAGCACCCCCTGGGGAAGAGTCCCAGGCTGGACTCAGTGGCAGATGGTAACTGGGCACAGGAGCTGGATTTTGGAGCTCGGTTCAGGAAAAACACGGCTCGGGATCAAAGGCAAGATTGAGATGGACGGAGTCCTCCTCAGATGCCAGCCATTGAAGGAGAAGCAAAAGAGAGGGAAGGAAGGAAGGAGAGCTTGACCCTCATGATCCTTCAGCTTCTATACTGGATATGAGAGATATGGGATGGAATACCCCATTGGTGAATTTTAGGGTCACTTGTCCTGTCCCCTCCTCTCTGCAAGTGCAGCTTTTACTTTCTGCCCCCCTCCGTGTGGTACACAGGATTTAGACCTTGGTCTGCACACCAAACCTTGGTAGTAGCTCTAAACATGGAGTGCTGTCTCTGCTAGAAGCAGTCACTGTCTGCAAAAATATGCTGGTAACCACAGAAAGTGCAGTTACATAGAAGAACTTTAGATGAGAAGTAAAATCTTTGACTAGAATTAGTTCTGTTCTGTTTCTAACCAGGACACCTTTGTGTGTCCTGCACAGGGTTTCTTCCCTGATTTGTTGTAGAACACAGAAGGCACCCAGAAGGCATGTAAAGCAGTCCACATGTTTAAGGTCTGTTTCCGGGGGGGTTAAGTACTACTCAGTCTGCTTTAGCTGTTTGGCCTTTGGTGGTGTAAGGCTCTTTGCATTAGGAAGACCTCCTGTTCCCCTCTATTCAGCTAGATGACTGCAGTCACTTGGGATTTCTTCAGTTTGGTATTGGAGAAAATAAAGGAGACTGAGGATTGTTCTCTTCAGGAGCAGAAGTTGTTAAAAATTTATAGCCTTTTTGTGTTCAGGTTGGCACATGCCGTACATCTCTGGTCATTTTCAAGTTCCTTCTCTGAAGATACTCCTTTCAGGTTTGTAGTGCATAGATACTACAAGAATTCTGTACTTGTCAAAGCACTGATCTCTCAAAGGTTGGAATCAAAGGAGAGCTGACAGCAGGCTTGAGACCATTTCTCCTGAGAAGGAGGTTGTCTGATTTTAATTCCGAAAGACAAGGAAAAGAAAATAAAAGCTGGGTTTCCCATTAATATTTAGAAGCTATCTAAGCACAGTTACTGACAACTCCTCCAGTGAGTCACTTATTGTTGTAACACAACAAACACAAGCAGCATTATGAACCTAATAATATTGCTTCCTAGTTAAAAAAATAGTTCTTCATGTTTTCATCATGACAACATCCCATAAAGTGTAACAGGAGAACTTGATAAAATTCAGAACCCAGCACACAGCAGGTCCTGGCACCTCTGCTCCAGCTTGGCCTGGACTTTGAGAAGCACCAGGATGGCTGACTCGGGAACTGTAGGGCCATCACTTGATTCAAGTAATTCTGCTTTATACCCACTACTATCCTACAAAAGGCTTGCCTTTGGTATGGAACTGTATTGGTGCTCTAGGTGAGATGATTTAAACCTGAATTTAGCAACATTGATGCAAATTCTGTATAGATTAATCTGTGGTTCCACTGTTACGCCGGGGGTTTTGACTGGGGTCAAGCGTCTGCTGCTTTTGTACACGTCTGTCACATCCTGAATCCCACGGTGAGGAAATTGTATTGCGTGGGTCGCTTTTTAGGAGGTGCACTGAAACAGATGAGCACTTTCTTTCCATTAAACGAAAGGAGTGTCTTCATCAGAAATTCCAGTAGTCCTCTTTATCCTAGGGGAAGATCTAGGACATGCTGTCACAGTTGTCCTTCTCACGCTTCAAGTACGATTGCTTAGCTAGTCTCGAAAGAATAAGGAATCTCTCATCATGTGTGTTTGGCTTCTAGCTCAATTGGTCTGCAGTGAGAGATCCTGGCAAATCAAGTTCTGTATGGTTGCTGGGTGGGGTTTAATGGTACTTCTGTCTTTTTATTTTTTATGTACTTGCTTGAAAGTTGAAGGAAAAGGTTCAGAAGGAAAAAGGTTAGAAATTGAAGGGCGTATAAAACACTGGTTTTTAAAGTTTACAAGAAGAGAGGTTAGCAGTGAGTTTTTGAAGCTTGTGGGACATGCAGCTCTTTCTGAAAGGCAGGGTGAGTGGTCTTTTTGTTTCTGAAATACTGTTCAGTTTGCTAAGGTGCATTTTTATGGGTAAGAAATAGCAAAGTGTTTTGGCCACAGTATTTTCTTGGAAAAGCAATAATATGAGTACTGGCATTTGAGCACTGTATTTAACTTTGGCTAGTATGATCTTTGAGTAAGCAGAAGGCTTGAAGTTAGTAGATACTGTGCAGTCCTCAGAGATGCACCTTTAGGATCTGAGGCGATGATGACTTTGTACTTGAAACTTCGGGGAACTAATATACATTGTCTCTGGGGTGCTTTGAGGCTGGGTTTGGTTTTTTTCTTCACTATCCCTTGCAATTTCTACAATTTCATGCCGTGTCACATGAAAAGATTAATTGTGGAGCAAGTACTCTGGTAAACAGGAGACTTTTGAGATTTTAAAAAATAAATTCAAGAGGGTTTTCTTCAGAAATAAGCTACTGCTACATCTTGCAAGTAATTATCCAGGTAGCTTGTGGTGCAGCTTAATGAACAGGAATTGAATGATTCCAGAATTGCTCTGAAGTGTAGGAGATGGCTTGTCCAACATCCACCTGTGGTGGTAGGTATCAGAAGTATGCTGTACTTCTCCACAAAGATACTGCTGTTTTTAGCCATGAGCTACTCTTGCCAAAAATGAGATCTAGCAAGGGATAATATTTTATTTGACCAGTGGTGTGATTGGAGTAGGGGAAAGGCACTGGGTCAGGCATGTGGGTGTACCCCTACTTCTCCAGCTTTCTTATATACCTTAAATCTCGCTGTTTTTTTTCTCCCCTTTCAATTTTTGTTGGTCAGGTAGAAGACTTAAAGAAATTATTTGAGCACTGGGAGTGTCAAAAAGGCAGTACTTGGCTGGTCCACAACAGTTTTCTGTTTTCATGAGTGTCTGTGAGCAAATACTTACAGAAATATCAGAGCACATACAGAGTGACATTGACCTGGGTGTGTTCTTCCAGTTTCAAGTGACTGGCTGTTCATTAATTTCAGAGCTGTTGATGGTTCTGTTTTTCTATCTATTTATATTTCTGGCCTCTACAGCATTTACTGGTAATTAGGAGCTTTAGGCATGGGTATGTGGTCTGAATTCCAGCTTTTAACCAGTTACCAGGTAATTTCACTCTGGTTTAATCCTTGTGTTTGCTGAATAATGAACAATCATTCCATTCCTACTCACCAGTCGTGTTACTGGTGAGTTTGTGTATCCTTTTGTCCCTTGTTTTCCAAGTTTCTAGTACCTTTTTGCAAAGAAGAGCAAGAAGGGTAGATTCCACTGCTATTTTTCTCACACTTAAGATCTCTTAAGTATGTGATGATACAGCAGTTAAGACTTGATGGAGCATTTAGTCTGTAACAATA
The DNA here is from genome assembly GCF_000691845.1 of Merops nubicus. Classification (NCBI taxonomy): domain Eukaryota; kingdom Metazoa; phylum Chordata; class Aves; order Coraciiformes; family Meropidae; genus Merops; species Merops nubicus. Next base: position 7,712 of record NW_008623991.1, read on the forward strand.
GGTCTGTGACCAAATTAAAATGCCAGTGTGTGTTACAAATTTAATATTTAGTATATACAAAGTTCAGGATGTAACTCAATACAAAAACATTTTTCTTTGTAAACTTAGTTTTGAAGCTGGCTGTCTTTCCCCTCTCCCATCACCTGTAGCATTCAATACATCCTAACAGTGACAGGAATTTTCTCAGTTCCTGCAGCTTGCTCATGAGATTATTAATACTTTAAACCAGAGTGAATAGACAGCATTACAAAATGGAGAGGAAAATGGGAACAATGGTCAAATATTTAAATCTTTCTATAAAGAAAATAAACTGTGTTATGAGATGAGCAGTCAGGAAAAAAAGTTACTTCCCTTAATGGGATTTAGAGGTAAAAATAAAACAGCCCAAAAATACACCTTGCCCCAACTTTGAAGAATCTAATACTACACTTGCTGAAAACAACTGTCACTGTTGCAATTTGTAGTGTGAATCTGTTATCTGACTAGTAAATCTTATAATTTTTACAGCTTCTAGAAAGTAATATAAACACCTGAGAGAAGATGACAAGATCTAGATCAAGATCACCACGATGGAAGCCAAGGTAAATATTTATCTATAACTTGTGCTCTGAAATGTAGCTCTCTATAAGGATTTATAATTAGGACTTAAAAGCTGTGTAAGGGAAAGAAAGCTGCATCCAGAATTGCAATTTGTAAAGTGTATTTCACAAATTATAATTAGTTTTCCAAATTGAACACCTTCTGCAACGTTGTTTTGTTGGTGTGTTTTTTTTTTTTTTTTTTTTTTTTTTTTTTTTTTTTTTTTTTATTATTGTGACTTTACTGTTTGGTATTTTTCTTAAACTGGAGGTGTGAAGGTTATGTTGTCTGCCAAAAATGTTGTTCAGATTGTTTGTGTTAGGACTTGGAGCTACCTGAAGCACAAAACCCAAGAACCAAACTAGTTAGTTGTTTTTACTCAAGCACCACCTGGTGCACTCAGTGTCTGTAGCTCACTCCTGTTTTGCCTCTCAGCCCACAGGGAGGTCCAGATTGGTTGTTAAAACCCCAGAATATCTTAGTTCAAATACCTCAGGCTTTTTGAGCCTTTGGGGCTGATCTGCAGATTGATCTTCAGCACAGTTAGATATGCCTTGCAGCATAAACTGAAAATGTGGAAGTGGGTGTCCTGCTTTTTGTCCTCTCACCTAGCTGCACATCACCGGTGTATGTCACCTGAGTACTTCATGCCATTAGCCATTTAGGACTTGCAATACCCATTTGAAATGTTAAAACCAGGAGGGTGGAATACAATTTTAAGCCTTCAAGAGCTATTAGCATGTAATATGACCACTTTTTTTGGTGATTTTTGGGTTGCTTTCCTAAACAGACTAAGTCGTGATGACCAAGACCAGGGGAGTTTGTTACATAATACAGAAAAATGAGTGTAGATTGGTTTCCTTTTTAAAAAGAGAAATCCCATCTACTTCTGTGCTAGATTGACAGTTGCGAGTAGGTCCTTTGAGTGAAGGGTAGGACGGAATTCCCCAGCTCTCATTAAAATGCAGGCTTTAACCAGGACACCGTGGGGCAGCAGCAGTATGGGTAACAGATTAATTAGCCTGTGGTTCTCAGTTTGAACTCATTTGCAGAAATGGAGCAAATAGTTATGCCAATAGTCATTTGCTGTGTGTGTGTGAAGGAAGTGACTTCTTGAATTTCTTCAACTTCTATTTTTCTGATGTTTTAATGAACATACATTGAATACTTGAATACAAAGGAGAACTGTTAAATCTGGGATTACTTTCTGGGTCTTGTTAGTGGACTGTGCTGTTTTTTCTTGATTTAAGGAGATTGTGGCTAAAGCTCTTAACAGTTTGCTTTTGTTTCTGTAACTACAGGTGAACATGCAAAGCTGAGTGATACAATCAAGTGGATCTTTAGCAACTGAATCTTAAATAGCAAAAGCTGCAATAAGTGCAGAAGTGCATATGCATACGTATATGGACATGTGCACACAATTACACAAAAAGACCAAAATGTCTTTCTCAAACTCTTTTCTGCAGGAAAAAGCCTACCTGTGTGGCATTTTACCATGTTTTCAGTCAGTTCAGGGTGGTGTTTTGGCATGAAAAGAAAACCTGGAAAGGTTTTTTATCTTTTTTTTGGCATTTCCTTGTATACTTTTTTCCTTCCCCTTTTGTCTCTTGGCATTGAAAGATAGGGAATGCTTGGGAAATGTGGAAAAGTGTCTAACAGTTGTGTTCAATGTAGTAGAAACTTCTTAGATATGAAATTAATTTTAGTTTTCAATGAAAAACTGTGAAGAGAGAAAAATGATTGACTTACTAGTATTTTGAGTGGGTATTTTTACTATGAAAATTTAAAATGGAGTAAAAGTAAGTCTGGTACTCTAGGCAGGGAAATGACACTTGGAATATCTTGGATTTAATTTTTTTTACTATTTAATTAAAATTGTATACTAAACTATACTTCCTTAGGGAATAGGTATTCTCATTAGGATATTGATTTTATTTTATGGAATTTGATGAAAATGAATTTTTATTTTTACTTTAGGTCCTTATCGCCAGCGTTTAGGAGTCCAGAGCACCACAGGCAAAGGCATGCTCATGTTAATTATGACTGTGAATATAAAAGCTTTCGTAAGGACCCAAAGAAGCCTCTGCCTTGGAGAGCAGAAGATGAAAAATATGGACAAAGCAATTCCAGGTTTGCACCTCATGGAAATAACCACCAGAGACTATATGAACGCAGGTCACCTTCACCAAACCTGAAAAGAATTCCCATGGAAGATACTTACAGTCATAAGCCCTACAGAACATTCTCATCTGAAAGAACTGAAAGCAATAGGAGATGCCAGTTACCACCAAAATACTCAGAAATACCATATAAAGAACATGATCGTTCCTTTTACCAGCACAAAATGGAAGACAGATACATGTTTGAGCACTACGAAGACACTGGAAATGAAAAAGGGATGAAACCTTTTCATAGACCGTTAGGGCCTTCATGTAAACTTGAAAGAAAATGGCACGAAGATGACTTGAGGCACCAGAGGTTGCATGAAGAGAAGTACGGTCAGTCACCCAGAAGACTTGCTGATGAATTTACGGCAAGGAGCTCTTTACAGAAGAGGTATAGGAATAAAATAATTAAAACCTGGGTATTGTGGTGTAAAGCCTCAAGTGAAAGTCTGTTTTCATTATAGTTGAAGATACCCACCTTGAAACACGTTGGCCACTTTGTAGTTTAATTATGGGCGACTGGTAGTAGTGAAGTATTTGTCTTTTAAGTAAATCATATTGATGGCTAGAGTATGAAGGGATAATGTTTCCCTCTTAGGAGCCCCTGCACATCTGTACCTTGGCGTGAGGGATTATGGGTTAACTTGCCACGCATTCTGCTGTCCAACATTCTGCACATATAAGTTCTCACTTTCTTCTCTAGTGCAAGTGTAAATTGCTTTATGTCAACACAGGTATCCTCAAGATCACGATTACAGAGAATATGGGCACACGGCTAAAAGGGCTAAAGACATGGAGAGGTATGACGATGGAGAAGTGGCAAGGAATTCCAAGTGGAAGCAAGAACGTTCTTTTCCACCCTACCAGGAAAAGGAGGAGCAAAGAGATCCGGGTGCCCAGTCCCACCGGCCAGCTGAAAGGGAGTACTTGGAGGGCTCTGTCACCAAGGTAGCCTACGAGTACAGTCACAAGCGGCGCAGGCATCCGGATGGGGAGCAGCCTTTCGCGGACGACAGAGCTCAGAAGCACGCGAAGCAGGAAGAGCAGAAGTACGGGTCTTCCAGGGGTGCCCGGAACGGCAAAGAGTCAGAGCACTTCAGCGGTGGAAGAGCCAGATGGCCTGGAGAAGGGCCTGTCGAAGTACCTGCGAAGTACAGCTCCAAGAAGGGCTGCGATGCTTGCGTTAACTCTTCCAAAATGGATGTTGATCTGAGATCTTTTAAAAACAAACCGAAGGAAAGAGTAAGGAAGGAAGGGGAATTCAGGAAAAAAGTAGATTCCTCCGATAGCCAGCGTGATTCAAGTCATACTGTTTCAGATGGGAAAATGTCAGATGTCAACTGTAGGAGGGAACACCTCACCATCAAAGTGGATATGAAGAAAATGGTGACCAAGTACAGGTATTGGTTTCCCCTCACCTCTTCTTTCTTCCAGTCTCTTTACAGTTTATGAATAATGGAGGAAAGCACAGGTTCTGTAAGAGGTAACCAGGACAAACTAAGGTTGTACCTTGAAAATTTTATTTTCTTAACTTGCCCAGACTGGAAACTTACAGCCTACCTCCACTAAAAAAAAGAAGCCAAAAAAAAAATCCCCTAGTTCACTTCATGGGCATGTAGTAGGAGGTGCAAGGAGCAAATACGCCTGGTACAAACCTGCAGTTAAAAGTTGCTTATGATAAGTAGATGTTAGATAAGTTTAAAAAAAAAAGGCAGAAAAGCGTAGTCCTGTGCATTCTTCTGGAATATGATGGCATTTTTTTTTGACTGAGTAATCCCTCATTTAAAATTAAGTTTTTTTTATAAGAAATTACATAAACCTCAGGCACACATTCAGGTGTTCAATTTCAAGTTCAATAAGTGTCAAAAAAATTAGAGATCCCTAGGTTATGTTATTTATTGTTGTACAAATGAAGTGGCAATCTGTTGAAGCATCAGAACTGAAAAGCAGTAGTCTGCTTCTGTCTATCTTCTGTGTCGTACTTGTGAGTGCCTCTAGCATTCTCAGTGCCAGCTGAATTGGGGAAAAAAGTGCTAATGTTATGAAAATCTAGGTGATGGTTACACGGTAGGGAGTAAGCAGCTTGATTTATATAGTTTTTTGCAGGCTTTTCTGGTTTGCTGCTTTGCTGTTGCAGGCAAGAAATGTCATATAATGGCAGTAATCCCTTTTGGAAGCGATTACCTTCCCTTAGAAAACTATCAGCCTGCATTTTAAGAGGTGTTTTGCCTCTTGTCCCAAAGAAAACATCTGTATCAATTTTTTCCACGTTTCCCATATTTCAGAAACACATAGTACAGTGGAGAGTTACACAGATAAGTTACTGTCTGCAGGTAAGGAGCTAATATTAAAGAGTGATGAAAGGGCAGCAGGGTAATGCAGTAATGCCCCCACCCCTGGCTGGGACAAACATTTAACTTCCAGAATAATAATTTAAGACAATTAACTTAACTATTGTTGGGTTTTATTGCAAGTCCGCAGGAAGATTCCTATATCAAGTAGCCTCTTGCTGTTTTTGAAAGTCATGCATGATGGACATGGGAATGATTTGCAGACTGAAGAAACCACTACATTGATCTGAGCTCACATTGTGTGTGGAAGGCTTGCTTCTGCAGCCAAAAGTTCTAAATATTTTATTGGTTTTTTTTAAAGATGAGAGCACTAATTTTGTGGAAGCTGGTGACTGGAAATATTCGTGCTTTGCACTTAGGCATTTAATCTGATTTGAAAGGACCCAGCTGAGAATAATACTTTCTTTAAACTTGGGAAGCAGGTGGATAATTCAGATCATCATCAATTGAGATTGATTGAATTCCTTCTTGCATGCATAGATTTCCAGTTTAGTGGGGTCAAATATATGATTTCTGGCACCTGCTAGAGGCTATTTCTGATAGAATTTTGGTATGAAATCTAGTCGTTTGCTTTAAATACAGGATAGGCAGACGTAATCACTTTGAAGAATGCACAGTGAACAGAGTCTATCCAAAAAGCTTTTATATGGGCTTTTTGAGTCCTCAATTTATCTTTCCAAAAGACAAGCGGTTTCCTTGCAATAGGAACAGTAGGATTTTTGAAGTGTTAGCTTCCTTGTCAAAATAATTTTTAAGCAGCAATGCAACCATTTGGGGTGTAAACATATGTAGAATGAGTAAAACTTGACAAAAATGCACCACACATTCTTAAATTGGCATACTGCCACCTGACAGCTGTTTCACTAGGCTCAAATGATGATTTGGTTCCCAAAGATACCGTGGGATTTTTACATCTCTGAACTGTTCTTGAAAATTATCTGATAGCTCCTTAAAAACGAAGAGACACATACAATTACCTTCCAGAATTACACGGAAGAAGTGTATCAGCATCTTCATTTGCCTGTTTTATTTGATAATCTAATTCACAAATTTTGTATTATGTACTTCACTGAAGCAAAGGTTTGTGAGAGTGTAGCCATCTCTTTGTACTGCAGCTTTTCTTCCTTAAAGCTTTGAGTTTTTTAATTTAAAAAAAAGGAACAAAATGAGATTTTGATTTCATCACATTTATTCCTAAAACGAACTTCTTAATTTATTGCTTTGTTCTACTCATCTATTTGAAGTTTTCAGATACAGTGAATTCTTTTAAAGTGAATACCTGCAAATTTTTGTTCTAGGACTGCCTCTAGTCATACTACAGAGCGACAGATGTCACATGATCTGGTTGCTGTGGGCAGGAAAAACGAAAATTTTCATCCGGTGTTTGAGCACATGGAATCTGTAACACAAAATGTTGAAAATGACCCATCAAGAGAATTTACTCAGGAAATAATCACAATTATCCATCAAGTTAAAGGTGGCTGTAATATTTGGGGTATATGTATAAGTTTATGTATTTATACTTATTAAAACCAAATCTAGTGAATTAGATATGCTGTTCTTGTAAATCTCAGGGGTTTGCCTTTGGCTTAATTTGTATTTTTGCTTCATTGTGTAATGTTTAAGGAAAGTATAGATTGAGGAATTGAAGTAGCTGGGTGGAGGATGACTGTAGAGAAGATGATCTCTATCTGTAATAAGAGGCATTATTGTGGGCTGTTAAGGTTGGAAGGATTTTATGCTAGCATTTAAGAATAGCCTGTTTGTTTAGGAATGAGAACAAAAAAAGGAGCTTTGCAGTAGTCACAATTTCCTAGTTATATACAATTCCTTTAATTTTTCAGAGTATTGTAGACTGCTGCATCATGTTCAGTGCTGAACTTTATAAATTCTGTTCATTTGAGTACTACCATAACAGAGCTGACAAATAGTTAACTTTCTGTTGGGCTTAATCTTATTAAATAAGAAGAATGTTGAGGTTGGCTGGCCTAATCTTTTGTTTGTGTATTCTAAACTGCAACTGGAGATAGTTTGAAAGTTAATCTTAGAAGTTACCTTGGTGTCCTTAAAAGTTAATCTTCTGAAAGATACAATTTCTCACTGTACCTTTCAACTACTACAAGTAAGCATTCCTGTATTTAATCTCTTCACAGCAAATTATTTTACATCTTCTGACATAACTCTCCATGAAAGATTCTCAAAAATTCAGGATAAACCTATTGCAAATATGAATGAAGCTAAAATACATTTGGATCCAGAAATTCACAGGTAGTTGATATGCTTTTTGGCTTAGTTTATTTGCATTAAGGTAGTTAATGTTCAGTAGACTTGATACAATGTAAAGTGTGTTGTCACTGACTCTAAACTAGCTGCCCATAGCCTGTAAAGAATTGTATAGCTGGGCAGTAATGTGGTTTTTTTTTTTTTTTTCTGTTTTTTTTGTGGTAGCTTTTCTTTTTATATACTGTTTCTGTGTTCCAGGAGGATTGACATGTCTCTAGCAGAACTTCAGAACAAACGAACTGTGCCATCTGAATCTCCCCAGGTATATTGTTTGCTTTCTTTGACAAACAGCAAGTTAAAATTATATAGATGTGAAAAACATTTTCCCCTTGCTATCAGTATAATTTTTACACACTTTGAAGACCATCAGTAATTCTGACTCTTTTGAAAACAATTCACACTTGAGCATATTTACAGAAGTCACAATGGCGCAAGTATACCGTGTTGACTGATGAGCAAAATGTAGATAGGTTCTCCAGAGTAGCTGGAGTGTGGTTATTCCTGTTGCTTGCTCACCTGTTTTTAAATAATGTATATACCGAGCAGGTGACTGACATGTGGCTCTTACTTTCCCCTCTGAGATTAGGAACAGCCTTAATATTTGTTGGACTGTAATATTAGTGTGGCCTGGCATCCACATCATTCCGGAGAATGCTATTTTAACCCATGCTTTCATCCAGGGACATGAGATTTTCTGTCTTCCCCTTTCAAGCCATGCTTACTGTGATCTAGTTACCTTTTTTTTTCTGTAGTATAAGTGTGCAGAGATTCAACTTAATTAAGAATAGCAGAACTTCTTAAGATTTACTGGAATTTGTGAATGCTTTTGTCTTTGCAATTCCATGCAGAATGCTGCTGCTCTGTTTACAGTTGTTTGGAAACTTGTAAAAAGGCAGAGAGGGCAGTTGTTTGGGACTGCTTTTCATAGAATCACAGAATGATGATTCTCTTAGTTACTTTTTGTTATTCTTTTGGAGTTTGGATCCTTGGGTTGATGTGCATCTGTCCTGTGTACAGATAATAGAGCTGTGTTGGTAAGGTTATGATACCAGATCAGCTCCTGAAGGACAGGACCATGTCAGTGTTCAGTTGTCACTAGCTAACTTGACTTTAACCCTTCCTCGCAACTAGAACATTATGAGAGTGTTAGAAGATCCAAATGATCTACGGCATGATATAGAAAGAAGAAGAAAGGAGAGATTGAAGAATGAAGATGAGAGAGTGTTTCATGTAGATGATGTAACTCCAAGGTAATTAGTAAATAACCGTCTCATTGCCCCAAGCAGGTAGTTCTCTTATGTGTTCACTTTTTGACTCTTGCACCGTTAGGTTCAGGTTTATTGTGACTCTTCTCCGTAGTTTGTTCTTCTAAGTTTGATTTGGACTGAAGTTCAGCTGATACATGTTGCAAAATACTCTCTAATGGAGTGTTACACTGAAACAGGTCAAGCTCCAGTGGGGGGAAAAAAAGATGAAAAGGAAACTCAAACTGTTAGCACGGAATGGGAAGAGAAGAAATTATTTTAAAGATGCCTAACTATTTTTAAACACACTGATGTTCCATATATTGACATTCTCCTGGTGTTTTGTGGTAGTTTAATAAGTGTTCTAGGATGAATACATGATTGTGTTGTCCTGTAACGTCATATGGAATATAAACAAAGAATTGGAATTTGTCTGATTCCTGGAGAATTTTATAAAGAAAAGCTGGATTTCTTTTGGAACAGCTTTTTACTGCTGTGATTTCCTCCAAAAGGCTTGTTAAAGCTGTTTTTCCCAGAGGTGTTTACTAATCTGTCATTCTGTTTCACCTCTGGTGATGTGAGGTTGCTTGATTACAGAGGGATGGCTTGACTTATTTGTGTTAGCAGAAATATTGATTAAAGAATTGCTAGAATGTAATTAAATGTGTCTACACTGCAGTCATGGTTTACAGATAATTCTTGATGGGCTGCTGTTTGTTCCTTTTAAATGCAGTCTGTAATGGCAGATAGTGGCAGTGCACGTATTCTTGGGAGAACTGACTTGTTGAGCTGCAGAAAAAATGTTTCTTGTATTGGAGATTCTTCAAGCAAAAAGTAGAAGTTACCAAGTGAAAAAATAAAATACTGGACTCCTGCCTATAGCCTTTTATGTACTTGGAGCTGTGTCTTCAGTGTATGTTTGGCCTGATTACCTGGGAAGGCTTTCATTCCCTCTTTTCCACAGTTACTGTCCTGCTTTTTGTGTATGCCACTTAAAGTGGGAAGCTCAAGTTTCTACTAAGTGTGGCTACACTGGATCTCCCTGGGAGGAGTCGTCACTTTGTCAGAGTAATGTGGATGATGTAATGCGGGTAAAGGGCAGTAACAGTATGATGGGTAGATGGAGAGAGGTTTTTGTAGCTTGCACATGAGATACCAGCAATGCCTATGAGCTAACCCAGTGTGCCTCCATTTTTGCCTTAGTAATTTATTTTGTATCTATGAAAACTGTTTCTGTATAATTCTTGTCCTATGAATTTTGAATTCTGGTGGTTACTTGTCATTCACCACATGTTTTATTTAGAGGTGTATGAACACATTTGTATTAGCAATGTGCTCAAACCCAAAACACAACAAACAAACAAAAAACCCACAAACAAACAACAGACAAAACAAACAGAACTCCAAAACTGGAGCACCTTGTTTGCTGCGGATGAAGCTGGAGCATCTAGCTAGCATTTAGCTACTTCTCTGAGCTTCTGTCGGATTTGGGATTACATTAAATGGCAAGTTCTGTACAACTGAAAAAGATAGTGCAGTATGAACCGCTGAAGTGCAGAAAGCGTTTCAGCCAGCGGAGGGCAGCAAGCACCAGCCGTGCGGGCCTCGGGTTCAGCCGGGGAAACCCTGCTGGCATTAGAGAGCGTTTGGAGGAGGCAGCCTCTCTGCTGACCTGTCACTGCCTAAGGGAATACAGCTTACTGTATAATTCCGTGTAGCCTGGGCTTGAGTTTTGTCAAAGGAATAAATGTCCTAGAAAACAGACTTTAAAAGAGTCCCTTTACACTTCTAAAGGATACTGTTGCTAGACTAAGGTCATTCAGAATACAAAGTCATGATATCCTATGGCCTTAGATTTTAACTGTTCTCTCTCTCTTCTTCTCACACACACACATATCAGGAATCAGCAAAGCTGCAGTCTTTCAAAATTGCAAAACTCTCAACTTGATGGCTTCCAAAAGCCTATGAGATTCATTAAGCCACCATTCAGGAGATTCATTGGAAGACCTCACCTGGTAAGCCTAAACACAGAATTAGCAGTTCTGCATTTTTTTTGTTATTTTAGGCGTAGTCTATGCTGATGTAAATTTAATGGTCTGTGATGTCTTGCCCTGTTAAATCTCAAGTGAGGCTTTATTGTCTTCAGACTTTGCTGAACAATAAAGCTACTCAAAATTTCACAGTTCTAGTGCAAGAATACTTTATCAGACATTTGTTGAAGCATAGATTAATACAAGTGACCTAAAACCACTTTTATGACCAAATGCTGATAGAACAAAAAATTATTTTGCTTTTGCACACCTGTGCAGTTCTCCATAACTTTGCTGCTGTTTTGTCTAACTTAGCAGTAGCTGGCCAGGGATTTGTTGTTTCAGAAAGCTGGTTTAGATCAGTATATTGGGTGAAATAAAGGAATTTTTTTCAGGTAGTCCAGAAAGAAGGTGGTCAGCTTTAGATCTCATCTTGAATAGCAGGAACAGGTCCAACTAAAACTTTGAATTAAATTTTAGGTTCAAAGTGAGTTACTGAAATGAATTGATGAAGGAACTTTATGAAATAAAAAATCATATTGCGTGTAATTTGGTAAAAGAAATTTGTTCCTAATGCTGTTTCTTCCACTTAATGATGTACTGTCTAAACTATAAATGGACCCTGTTACTGAGCAATAGCTGGTTGTAATGTTGAACACTTTGAGAGAGAATACTGTCCTGCATTCTGATTGTCAGTGGTTGCAAGGGAAGGCCTGAATCTTGTGTAGGCGGCATTGTTACTAAAACAGTGTTTCTACTCATTATGTTGAAAATTCTAGAAAGCTCTTATTTAAAAAAGAGGAACAAATCACAGAAATAACTAGAAATGTCTGAAATAATGTAATCAAAAGTAACTTTTTTTATGTAGTCACTCACTGTCAGTCACTGAAATGTAGAATCGTAGAATCCTTTAGGTTGG
>NW_008623992.1:0-214 GCF_000691845.1 Merops nubicus
GCAGGGTGCACGATGCAGGATATAGAATGCACGGCTGGGATGCAGGATGAGGGATGCAGGATTGGGATGAAGGACTGGGATGCGAGATGCCAGACTGGGATGCAGGACTGAGATGTGGGATGAAGAACACAGGATGTAGAACTGGGACGCAGGGTGCTGGATGCAGGACTGGGATGCAGGATGCAGAATGCAGGACTAGGGTGCCGGGCTGTGA
>NW_008623992.1:476-745 GCF_000691845.1 Merops nubicus
GCGAGGATGTGGGATTGGGATGCAGGATGTAGAAGGCAGGACTGGGATGCAGGATGGGATGTGGGAGGCAGGGCTGGGATGCTGGATGGGATGTGGGATGCAGGATGGGATGTGGGAGGCAGGGCTGGGATGCAGGATGCAGGACTGGGATGCTGGGGACAGGAGGGGCAGGAGAGGGCAGGGGGAGGTGCCCAGCCCCAGGACTCTGGCAGGGCCAAAGCCCCTTCCCGGGCCTGGCACGGGTCCCCTCCCTGCCCCCGTCCCCTTCA
>NW_008623993.1:0-13595 GCF_000691845.1 Merops nubicus
ATAAAAGTGGTTTAAACCACCACAGAATGTGACTATGCAAAAATGGAAGAGGATGCAAAAGTGGAGTTGGGGTGGATGGGCAGAGGCCATAGATTTCAGGGGAGCACAGGAACTTTGCAGCTGCTGCAAAGAGAGCCTGAGCGTATCCCTCCACGGCAGGCTTCATCTCTCTCTCTCATACCTCTCAATGCCTCTGCAGGAATACAATAACTTTGCTCCAGAAATAAAATCACTGGCTGCAAAGGAAAAAAGCCACGTTAAGACAACAGCTCTGTGCTGCATTTCTTAGCCACCCTCCATCAACACTGGCATGTGGGGCAGGGTTCAGGTTCCCCATGGAAGCACCACCTAAACCCAAAATACCCTTCTCTAAGCCAGCCTCCCTATGGTCTGCAGAGAGAGATGAGCAGCACCCTAGCCTAGCATGCTGCCAGAGTACTCACACGAGTCTCACTCTGGAAGGATTTCCTCCTTTCCACAGGCTGTACAGGGAAATGGGAGTTAATGTCTGACACTACCACATCTCAGCCTCCTTGTCCAGATCTTGGCCATAGAAGAGCCAGCTGCTGGTCCACCAGGAGACCTCACCAAGCAGAGATGAGGTCACCTCCCAGGGACAGTCCCTCACAGATAGAGTGGGAATCCAGCCTGGGAAGTTACAGCCACCACATTTCCCTTTCTTTCTTCAGTTGTTTCTTCTTCTTACCTCTGTCAAATATTCTTAAGTTTTAGCCTGGCCACGCTGTGAGTGGGGGCAGAAAGTCTCTAGCAGACAAGCAAGGCATTTCATCATTTTTCATATTTTCCCCCTCCAAAACTACACTTCACTTACAAGCCAAAATTAACAGCATGAGAGATGCTACCAGTGATTTCAGCTTCAGGCAGAAGCAGTGATAAGAACCATGTAAGAATAAGAAATAAAACCTGATTTGATCAAATTCCAGCAGGCAATGCATGCACTTTCCCAGCACAGCTCTTGTGACATCTGCACGAGGGACAGCGTCCCTGCCTGCATAATGCAGCCCATGTGTGCACCAGCTAAGCCTCTTACTTCAAGTGATAAAACTTGATTAATAAATCGTTTCAGACCAAATGGTTGGTAAGCACTTAAACATTACAGTAGTTATCAGCTGGGCTGCGAAAATGGAATTAGAAATGAGCTTGTACAGTAAGATTAGTGCGAGTGACTCTGTGCAGCAGGAGGGAGGAGAAGGGCTTCCAGAGCAAGAGCACAGCTGCAGGGGAGTTGGGGGAATGGGACCTGTAGGCTCATAAAGCTCTGAAGGAGACCAAAACCCACCCTGTCCTCTCAGCAATTTAGAACAGGCATAAATATCATTCATTAATCCTTCTAACACCTGGCTTGGGTGATCGCCTGTGTGAAACAGGAGGTGCACTAATGTGATGACTAATTTTGGAAAGAGGGAAAATGTGAAAGACAAATCATTTTAAAGGAGCTGCTTCATGCCCTAGCAACAGCTGCTGTGCCTTACAGAGGAGTGTAAGCAGAGGAGGTGAGCAGGGACACGGAAGACTCAGTCAGGATATGCACCTCTTGGCTGTCTGCTCCACCAACTGCCCAAGTGGGTGACCACGTGGAACCAGTGGCAAGGAGGTGACATTCAAACTTGTCCATAAACACTTCCCCAGCCATCAGTGAAGATGTCTTGGCATCCAGTTCAAGTGGACACAAGCCTCTGTCTCCAAGGAAGGACTGAGAGAACACATAGTCCTGTAGCAAGGTCCAAACTAAAAAAACCCAGTTAGTTTTCCTGTCGTACAAAAGAGGAGGTTTATTGCTTTGATCTCACTAATGCTTTGAGCCTGGAGGGCAATCTGGAAAACCTACATCTACTGTACACAAGAAAGATGATTGAAAGAATTTCAGGCTGATATAAAGCAGGAAAGGCAGGCAGAAAGGCAATGCTACATCAGCATGAACGTGGCACAAGTGAGCAGAGAGGGACTAATAAACTGGAGACTGGAAAGCAGAACTTTATTAGATATGTAACTTGGAGCCAGAAAAAGTCCTTGTCAATGAAATAAAGAGGACTCACTTTGTCTCACTTCAAGCATTGACCATAAAAAGCTGCACCTATATTGCCTCTAGTTCTGCTATCCAGTCTGTATGTTCACTTATTTTTCATTCCCACTCTCCTTATTCCGTAATCCTCTTGTTTCTGAGGATGAAAAATACATGTAATCAACTTCTGAATTTCGCTTGCCTTTTACTGACAATGGACTTTGTCAGAAATATCAAATAAAGTAGAAAAGCATTTTTGGAAGCAATTTTTTTAAGACTTTCTTCTATCCAGGGTCTGATTAACACTGGGCAATCAGACTGCCAATATTTGCAAAGACCTGGCTGATGACTTGCCACTAAAAGGAAAGGGTAAAATTCATAATATTTCATTGTAAGCACTCCCAGCTTTCCCAAGGCAGCTGGCCACCTCTCCCACCCCTCCATCCCACATCCCGTTCCTGGGGAGGATAAAGAGAAGCAAGCCAGCCAGAATGTGGAGGAGATCAGTGTCTACTTTCATGGGGCTATCCAAAGTCAGCCCATCTGGCCCCATGAGGACACCTCCCTGGAGACACGAGCCCCATTTTTCTTGTGCAACAGGCAGCTGAGCCCAAATATCCTGCTTCTTCAGCAGCTGCACTCTTTCTTATGGGTTCCCCCTCCTGTGGAATAACTATTATTCACACTTTCTGCACCTGGAGTCAGTTCTTTAGGTAGGTGCCTGGATGTGGCCCTTCAGCCCAAGGGCAGTCTATTTACAACTGGGTGCTGAGCTGCAATGCACCCTTGTGCTTTTCAGGCCCATGCTGTAACACCCCATTGACCAGCCAGGTCCAGCAATTCCCCAGATTCTTTTGCAAATGCCTCCTACTCACTTCCCGTATCTCTTTAATGGTCTCACAGTTATTTAATTTAGCTCCTTGGAGTTTCATTTTCATTTTAATTTCCCCAAGGTTCTCTTACTTTCTTTTTTTTTTAATTTTTTTTTTTTCCTGCTTCTATTTCAACATCTGCAATCAGCCCTAATTGAAGTTCTTTCTGGGCTAAGCTGTGAGATGTGTAGCTGATGAACATAGTTCTAAATCATCCCTCTGCTTTTTTAATTCCACAATTAAATATACTGTATTATTTGATGACATTTTCTGAAGGCAAAAGTTGCTGTTACCTGCACACTCTGATTGGGTGGGGAGGCTTCTCGAAGGCAGAGTTTAAAGCACAAATACAAACATGTGAGTTGTATAGCCACTGACCCCAAACTCATGAAGGGTCACAGACATATCTGTGTGGTCATTTGTGTTAAGTTTTAAAAGATCGCAGCTGCTCAACCCTGAGTGATTTTGCTGTGATAGAGCCCAAAGGAAAAAGAGCAAGGGCTTATGACCCATGACGTGTGGTCAGGGACTCGGACCAGAAGTATCTCCTGGGTACCACAGGACAAACTCCAGAAAACTTGGTGGATCTAAGACATTTTCTCTCTGGAAATTATTAAGTCCTAAAGAAACAAGACAGTTCTAAAGCAAAAAATGTTCTGTTATCTTCAAAGCGTTGTTTCTAATTTAATTTTAACGATGCCTATGAGAAACGTGACGCCTGTGTGCCTGCTTTACAACTGCACAGGCTCTTCCCACAAGGCTCTAATGTCGTTTTGCAAAGGGCGGGTTGTTTTCTGGTTGTTTCTGTTGCAAAGCAACTTCAAACTATTTGGCAGATATTCTGGAAGTTGCATGTTGTATTATAACTTCCATCCTCAGACATGGACTATGTGGCAAAACCTAGTTTGTTAGCTCTGTCATAAAAGGCAACAGCTTTGTCTACTCTAGCTGAGGCTGAATTAGGGATCTGACAGTGTTAGGGTCTGTTACCAAAAAGTATAAAGGAGTCTTATAGCAATAAGATATCCAAAATTATTGGAAAAAGAGGAGCTCTTTGAGAACTTCTGACTTTGTCACATTCATTTTCCCCACAGTCATATTATCTGTATTTAATTTGTGATTGCTGGATTAATTCACCTTTCTTTTTTTTTCCTGTGGGTTGCCAGACAATCTAAGATCTCTCTGCTCTTCTATTTCATTCTGTCTTGTTCTGTGAAAGAATGCCCTTTAGGATCTCGCAGCACATTTTAAGAGATGATTTATTATTCTCTTCTCTTCCAGCTGCGTTTCTCTCTGGAAAAGAGAATACTCGGATTTTAGTTTTCATGTCTCCATCTCCTTGGGACACAACACAGATTTTATTATAAACGTATTCTGGTGTTTGTTTCAAGCACCAGAAGTGTTCATTGAAAACATCTGTAGATGTTTTTGGAGGCACTTCAGGTGCTTTTCTCAACCCTGACAGCTGATCCCTCTCCTTACCTGTGCATACTAGTAAAACTACAGAAGAAGCAAAGCAACCTTTAAGAAGATTGCACCCACGCTCAGATCTGAGATTTTGGCAGCCAGATGATCATCTTGAAATAAAATGGGAACAGAACTTCATCTGAAATGGTCACCCCTCACTTATCCCACCCAGTATTCCTTCCTGCAAAACCTTGGTGCCAGCAGGCTGGAAAGCAACTCTGCAGAAAAGGATGCAGATGTCCTGGTGTACACCAGGTTGAAGAGGAGTCAGCAACATGTCCTTGCAGCCAAGAGGGACTGTTGCATGATGGGTTGGATTCCCAAGAGTGCAGGCAGCACATGCAGGTGGTGATTTTCCATTGCACTCAGGTCTCTGTCAGAAGAGAATATGAAGCCAAGCTCTTCTCAGAGGTGCACAGGAATAGGACAAGATGCAGGAGACAAAAGCTGAAGTGTGGGAGACCCTGATGAGATGTAAAGAAAAAGAGGGTTCCCTATGAAGGTATGGAGAAGCCCAGATGTACTGGGGAATCTCCACTCCTGGAGACAAGCAAAGCTTGACTGTACAAGGTAAGGAACCAGATCTGGGGTGTCCTGGGACTAGATGACCTCCAGAGGTCTCTTTCAGATGAAATGTCTCCATGAGCTGGTGATCCTACACCTTTCCTGACCAAATAAACCAGAACAATGAACACGCATGAGTTACCAAACCTGCAAACATAAAGCAACTGTTGTGAAGCAGATTTACACGAGTATAGAGGAAACCTAACATCTCTTAGTACTGGAAATAAGCTGACAAGCTGTTTTATGTCCATCAAGCACCAGGAAAAATGCTCATTGAATCCATTTCTCACTACTCTCTTTGCAACAACATTTGAAGCTATTAGCACTAAAATACGTAAGTAATGCTTTCTTATTTAGCAGCCCTATTAAATCCTGGAGACTGACTTAAGCTTCTTTTTTGTTATGTTATTAAGCTTGTCATTCATTATTAGATCAGCCTGAGTTTATTGTAGCTCTGAAGTACAGACTACTAAATGTCAAAATCAGCATTTCCGTATCATTAAGACAGCACAGGTCTTCAACAGAAAGCTGGAGTCAGAGTTTAACCTGGTACTTCATCATTATGGTTTGTTGAAGAGGAAGAAGCTGGATAGCAAGAATGGTAGTGGCAGAGCCTGGTTTTTCATGGCTTTCCACCCATGAGGAAGGGCCAGGTCACAGCATCCACCTCCGCAGTGATGGATGAGGTTGGTTGTTGGCTGGGGGGACTCCAGGTACACTCCTGATAGAATGAGAGGAAATGGGCTCAAGTTGCACCAGGAGAGGTTTAGGTGGGATGTTTGGAGGACTTTCTTTACTGAAAGAGTGGTGAGGCATTGGAACAGGCTGCCCAGGGAGGTGGTGGAGTCACCATCCCTGGAGGGGTGCAAAAACATGTAAATGTGGCACTTGGAGACACGGTTTAGTGGTCATGGTAGTGTTGGGTTGATGCTTGGACTTGATGATCTTAGAGGTCTTTTCCAACGTTAATGATTCTTTGAACTTATGATTCCAGGTCCTGGAGGAGGTAATGGCCACAAAGAAGCTGGGCTGTCCAAAGGGGAGCTGCAGCAGTTTCTGCCCTCTTGGCAGAAGCTGTTTCAGCCCATTTTCCTTAGGGAGTTCCCTGTCTGGCTGTTGTCTAATGCTGTTTCAGGTCCCAGCCTTCAGTATGAAGCAAATTAATGGCAACCAAGACAAATTACATTTTTAAGGTGAAGCTTAGCCAGTCCTTCAGTCTCATCAGGGTATTGATATCTTCTGAAGAAAAGACAAGAGGCATCCATACAAATAACTAGCATTTATTTTGTGCTTTGCAGGGTCTGGCGTGCAGATGCTGTGGGTGCAGAGCACCCAATTTGCCCTCCCAGCAGGGCTGCTGGGCTGCAGGGATGCAGAGCTCTGGTGCTCGTAGCCTGTAAGCCAGCCCCTGCCTGGAGAGTGGCCCTGAGCCTGTGCACCTGTGAGAGTGCATCTCACCTGCTGAAACCACTCAGGTGCACAAAGTCCGTGCACCTCTTCTTTTCAGCTGGGGTGAATAAATGGGCTCTGCCACAAAGTCAAGTCAGCCAGGGTGCTGCAGGAGGCCAGACTTGGCACATGCCAAGAAGGAGAGCAAAACACAGAACTGCCGTTGTTGGAGGTGCTTAGAAGGAGAGGTCTTACACAGCCTCTCTGATGATGGACTTTACCCCACTTTAACAGGTTACTTGGTTTGCAGGCAAAAAAAGGTTCAGTATTTGAATTTTTCTTATATAACTTCAAGTTTCTACAAGAGGAAAAGCAATTTCTGGCCATCCTTGAAATACTGCTTTTCCAGGGTACACCTTCTTGTTTTTTTAATTTCAGATCTTCCTAGTTTCTTTCCTCCCTCCCACAATTCTAAATTTTCTGATGCATTTCTCAGAAAGGCCTTACAAAACCCTGAAATATCAACTTTGAAAAGAGTAGAGATTTACATAACTCAATTTTTTTTTTTTTTTTCTCTACAGAACACACCTTTGATCTGTCATCCACATTTCATTTCCTTGCCATGCCAAGGGTCTCCTATCTGATGTTAATAGGGGATATTCTTCCATTCTTTTCCTAAACTGTTTTTCTTTATGTTTTATCAGGATCAAAGAGCAAACATCATAGCTTTGGATCAAACACGGACTGATTTTGTGGCTCTCATCTTCTCCTTTAATTATCTGGCCATTAAGAGAGCATGTCTAATGTGCTCCTGGCAGAGTTATCAGCTGCTTCATCCTCCTGTTTGGTCCTTCTGGTCATGTTATCATCGTTCCCTTTAATTCACCTAATGAACTGAGAAAAAGTATGTGAATAAATTAACGTGAGGGAAGGTTTCATACATTGTTTAGGAAGTCAAGGAAGATCAGAAGTCTGGTAAGCATGTATGGCAGTGAATCAGCATCTGAATGAGCACATGGGTATCAAAACCATGTTTTGCTCAGCCATTCAGTAGCTCATCCATAGTCACATCAGCTTTTCCTGGCAGAAGGTGCCAACAGCATCATGTTGGGTGTTGATGGCATCTAAAGGTCAAGTCCCTGTTTATGAGCACTGCTTCATCCATATCTCAGGGGATGGGACCTAGGCCTCTGTTGGCCCCACCCCTCCCTAATACGCTACTGACAGTGATGAAATATTGAGTGGCCACATGTTTTTCACTGTTTTGTCCACAGATGACATCAAAGGCTCCAGCATTTGTATTCAAAAACTCATCAGCCCTCATGCTCAACACGATCAGGTTAGTGCTGAATCAGCCCCCGAGAGTCTTATTTGGTGTCTTCTCAATCCTTATTCCCACACTGATCTGAAGATTGACACGGCTGTGCTAGAAGAAGGAATGAGCCAGGCTCACTTTTCCATTTCACAAGGTACCAGGAGATTTAGACAGAGAATAAATCAATGAGCTAATATTGAGATACTTTGGACAAGAGTGACTTTAATTACAAAGTCAAAGCTGGGCCCATGTGGAGCTCCTCACAACCAAAGCTGTGTATGGAGAAACACACTGTGTTTAACAAGACAGCTGCTAAAGAGGTTTCTCAGGTTTAAAACCACATCCCAGGGACACTAGACATTTTGCTAGCACCCAAATGACCTGTGTTCAAATCCATTGTGCATCTCAACACGTAAGATAGCAGTGTTGCCATAGCTGTCAGCTTTGGAAGTTGCTGTCTGTGTACCTGAGAGCTTTTTTGTTTTTCACCATCTTTTTCACTTTGTCTAAAATTAATGTGCCATGTCATGAAGGGGTTTGAAAGGCCTTGGTTCCACTCCAGCAGAGGGCAACTCGACCCTGTTGTGAAATGTCATACTCCTCTTCCAGCTTCATCTGGCAAAAATAAGCGCCCTTAAAAACACGAGCAGTTTATTGGCACAACTGAAGCTAAGGCAGCTTGCTTGGTACTGAAGACAACATCCTCCATAGAACTCTGACATAACACTTTCCCCTTTTGATATTTCAGCCCATGAGGGAACCAACTCAACAAGTTATTCTGGGTATTGAACACCCCTTTGAGCATCTTTTCTTCAGTAGAAAGGAACCACAGAAAAAAATGTGATAATCATCACGCAAAGAGGAATGTTCAACAAATATGAGCCCCCTAAATATATATAGAGTGCTGTCCTTACTTGGAGTAACTTTAATTTTGTTAATGAGGAGTTTAAACCAGAATATTCATGAATTTTTATTGTCAGTGCATTTAGCAACTCCTGCCATTAAAGCTGATGTAAAAATTTAGTACTTGAGGTCTATTTAGAGCTATGCTTAGAGACTGAACATTCAAAATCTTAGTACATAAAAACTAGGGGAACTACAGAATTGTTAACTTTCAAATGCCCTCTCATTTGGTAGTCTGACTGGAAGAAAGAGAATAAGAAAAAATCAGTATTATCACCATGGCAAATCAGTTGTGTGGGAGGAGAACAGCAGGTCCATCCACAAAACCTTCATTGTTTATTTTCTACATTTTCCAAATGATAAAACCTCCTCTAATTTTGAAACATTGTCCCTGTTCCTGGCTTCAGACCCACTTCAGTTCTTGTTTCAAGGTGGGCATCCAATTATTTTTACCAACTTTACGGATATTTTTCTACTAGGAAACTCTTTAGGCTAAAGTGTTAAAAATTAAAATATCTATGTAGAAAAGAAAAAAAGGCTGAAAATATGTCTCAGATAATTAAACAACATTATTCATTTATTTTCCCAACTGGCTTTCCAGTCGTGCTGATGCATTGCTCAGGGCATCTTCCTCTTGCCTGTTCCTCTCAAGAGCATGACTTTCAGAAACTTCCTAATTTTAATCACGTCCTAGAACAAAGCTTCAAATAGAAAATTAGAAGCACTACAAGAGACAATGTCACTGAAAAGTGACAGGCTTGAAAGACCTTGCTGTAAAATTCAGGAGACATTATAGCTGATGTCCAGCTCATGGTTACCAATGAAACAGGCCTATAACACATGGTCCAAAATCTTCACATGCATTGTTATGGACTTGCAAATGTGCACTGAGGTATTCCATAACCCAGCAGCAGAGACTGTGGATACTTTGAGCCTCCCAGGCTGCCCCACTTCACTTCTGCAGGATCACTGAGTAAGTGGGTATCTACCTGAAGTGACTTCAGAGCAGCTGCTTTAGCACCTTCAGGTTCTCCAGTATGGGTATGTCCCCATGACCACTTGAAAGACCATACAACTCTACGTGTGTCATGGTTATCTCTGCCTTTCCCTGAGGTGATAAGCATTGTGGGGCTGCAGTGGTGGGGTTCCTTTGTGGCATCTCACCAGGGATGAAAGGCAAAAGCCCATGCTTCCTGTTTCTCTGTGATGGAGAAACCTGCATAAGAAATACCAGCACGGCTGTAAAACAGAACACATTGAGAGGCTCCATGTTGCAGGTTACCAACACTGGTAACTGGTAACATGCCAAGCACTGGGAATTATGCACACTAGTGTGGGGTGGAAAGATGTCAAGAACTATTTTTCTGAGGAGACCTTGGCTATTCTAGGTGAAGGGCTTAGAGCTATCCTGGACCACTACAGCATGAGGTCAAAGGTGAAGCTGAAGGATGGAAATGTGAGGCTGGAGCTAGGTTTTCATTGCTGTTGGTAGGTCGATCACTAGAGGGAGACCGAGATCTACCCTATGGTGGGCGTTCACAGAATGGTAGGGGTTGGAACGGACCTCTGGGGATCACCTAGTTCAACCCCCCTGCCAAAGCAGGTTCACCTAGAGCAGATTGCACAGGAACTCCTCCAGGTGGGTTTTGAAAGTCTCCAGAGAAGGAGACTCCACAGCCTCTCTGGGCAACCTGTTCCAGGGTTCTGTCACCCTCAGATTAATAAAGAAATAAGTTTTTCTTTATGTTTAGGTGGAACTTTCTGTGCTATAGTTTGTGCCTGTTGCTCCTTGTAACTGGACACCACTGAAAAGAGACTGGCCCCATCCTCTTGACCTCTGCCCTTTAGATATTAGTAAGCCTTGATAAGATCCCCTCTCAGTCTTCTTTTCTCCAGGCTAAACAGTCCCAGGTCTCTCAGCCTTTCCTCATAAGAGAGGTGCTCCAGTTCTCTCATCACCTTTGTAGCCCTTTGTTGGATTCTCTCTAGTAGTTCCTTGTCTCTCTTGAACTGGGCAGCCCAGTTCACAACACACACACAATACTCCAGATGTGGCCTCACTAGGGCAGGGTAAAGGGGTAGAAGAACCTCCCTCAACCTGCTGGTCACACTCTTCTTAATGCACCTCAGGAGACCATTGGCCTTCTTAGCCACAAGAGCACACTGCTGCCTCATGGTTAACTTGTCCTCCAGGACTCCCAGGTCCTTCTCCATGGAGCTGCTTTCCAGCAGCTCAACCTGTACTGCTGCATGGGGTTATTCCTCCCTAGGTATGGAACCCTACACTTTCCCTTGTTGATCTCCATTAGGTTCCTCTCTGCCTAACCTTCCAGCCTGTCCTGTTCTCGCGGGATGGCAGCCCAGCTTTCTGGTGCATCAGCCACTCCTGCCAGTTTTGTACCCTCAGCAAACTTGAATGCTTGATCACACCTCTCATTGGAATATAGGTAAGATAACTGTTGACTTAGCATTTTCCTGCTTACCTTCCTGAAAATGTTTGGGATCACATCAGAGAGATAAATTGGTATGATTAGTACCATCATGCAGCACAGTCTGTTTGGACAGTGTATCATGTTCTCAGCTTTTCCTTCCATTTTAATGCCATGGCTTGGTTCAAATTTACTCAGCATTATGATTTGCCTGGTTTTATTGTATGACTTAGAGAGGAGGATTTGGTCTGGTCTTAGGGGAGAAATGTCTACCTCTGATGTATATCCATGAGTCTTCAAACACCATCTGGGCCTTTGCCACTGGGAAAACTGTTGTTGCTACACTTTTGTGCTTTTAAAAGACATGAAATTCAAAATTTCATACAGTAGGCTTGGCGTTTTCCTCTGTTTCTTATGATGGTCAAGATGAGATTTGCTGTAAAGTTTAATACTGTTTTTGTTCTAGCCTGTGCCAGTAGTGTTCTGGAGAGAAGACTCTGTTGAAGCATGCTGGAGGTGTGGGCCAGGGTGGGTAGCACAGCCAGCACTCTGCACCTTCAGCTGGTGCCTTCTGATCAGCCCTAGGGGACACCAGAGAGGGCCTGTGCCAGGGCTGTTCCACCACTGTAACCCTCACTGTCACCACCAAAGAGGTGGCCATGCAACAACTGAAGTCCATTTTAACCACAGCAGAATGACCAGACCTGTACAACAGGTAACACAAGCTCTCTGCTTCATGAGCAACAAGCAAGTGGGGAAGGATCTCAGACAAAATCTCACACCAGCTGGTCGGTTCCTTTTCTAACTGAAGTGTTATTTTTGTAAAAGAACAGGTAGATACACTGCCTAGTTTGAAACCTATATGTCTGTTCTATCTTCCAACAAATCCTGTTGGTCCAGGTTTCTTGCCAAAGTCTTCAAGGTTCTTTCTCTAATTCCTGGTACACTTCTATTTTCTGTCTCCTTCCTGGGACACGTGGGTGAACTGAAGTTTGTCTGCAGCTTGTGTTTTTTGGGTGCTCATGGCCTCTCCACCACCTCACTCCTCTGGGACCAGTTGCTTCAGAAATATTTGTATTGCAACCTAATGAGGCTCATAGAATGCTGTTAGTGTAAGCACAATAAGATTTACAAAATGATAAGTGTCCGACAGCTACTGGGGGCTTCTGTCGATGGAGACAGTGACAGCCACCATTTGTCACTTGGTAAAAGGGCACAGCTCATGTCCCAGTCCAGCCCTTGTTCTCATGCAGCTGGTGGGATGTCTGTCCTGCTGGGATGCAGCCAAAGCCACACGGAACAGGGACTGCAGGAGACATGCCACCAAGCTGTGCTCCTCTTGAGGTAGGCATGGGAAGCATGGTAGGCAGGGTGGTACGAGGCTGGGAGCAGGAAAGCACTGCCTTGGCCTTGGCCTTGGCCTCACTACAGCATGCCAGCCACTGGTGGAGAAAGTTATTGATTTATTAGCTCTTGCATCACATTCAGTGCTGCAGCTGGTCTCTGCTCCTGTGTTCCTCCACTCGGGTCTGTGGCAAGACAGCTGCTGAATGTTCACCCCTCACTTTTTCACACTTTGGCTGGTTTGTCTGTTTTGGTTTTTTCCTGGTGTTGCTGATGCTGTGACCTGTTATCTGTCAGATGGGATTGTCATGGTTCAACCCCAGCCAGCAATGAAGCCCCTTGCTCACTCCCCTATGGCGGGATGGGGGAGAGAATCAAAAAAGTGAGTGGGGATAAAGACAATTTAATAGGTAAAACAAAAGCCCCATGCACAAGCAAAGCAAACCAAGGAATTCATTCACCACTTCCCATCAGGTGTTCAGCCATCCCAGGACAGCAGTGCTCCATCACGTGTAACAGTGACTTGGGGAGACAAACAACATCACTCTGAACAACACACCCTTTCTTATTCTCCCCCAGCTTTATATGCTGAGCGTGACATCATATGGTGTGGGATATCCCTTTGGCTAGTTGGGCTCAGCTGTCTCAGCTTCTGTTCCACCCCCAGCCCCACCCCAGGGTGGAGTGAGGAACAGAAAAGGCCTTGAAAAGGAACTGCTCAGCAGAAGCAAAAACATCCCTCTGTTATCAGCTGTCCCCTGCATAATATAACTGGGAAATCCACCCAATGCTACCTGTGATCACTATGCAAAAATAAAGTGTTGGTCTGTTAATCAATTCATGGTGTAGTCCTGAGGACAGGTTTTCAAGGCAAAGATCAGAGAATAAAGGGTTCAAAACAGTATCAGGATTCCTGCCCATCATTTCTTGCAGCGTTTTTTAAGTGCACCCTTTCTAGGTCCAGACAAAATCCAACCAGGAATTAATCTGGTCACAAGACAAATTCATCAGCCAAAGCAATTTGTGGTGAATTTATTTAGCAAGAGTATTAGTTCACCAAAACAACACCTTCCTGCAGACTCATCTCCTGCCTAGTCCCTGAAGGATTCATGAAGGTGATAACCCACCTCCTCCCAGCCACGGCAGGGTTGTGGAAATACCTGTCTGTCCATGAAGGACTCAGTGTGACACCAACCGTTCTGCCCAGCCATCTGCCTGCCTCACCTGTGTGCCCTGGGCTGAACAGCCCCACTGGGAGAGGAGCAGACAACACTGGGGGGGGGGGGTGA
>NW_008623993.1:13626-46899 GCF_000691845.1 Merops nubicus
TAGCTGCTTCATTTCACCTGCTTCTTTCACATATAGGGCACCTGAGCACCCCGGTGGTCTTGTTGGGTGCTGCCAAATATGACAGTCGTCACTGCTGATCCGGACTTTGCAAGGTAGAGGTGCTCCTGAGGCTCCACTTCAGTATCAGCCACATCTCCCAACACTACTCCTGGCCTCTCGGCTGGTCCCCGAGGGCCGTGATCTCCACAGAGCTCCTTGCAAGCCATGCAGAAAGCCAAGGCACATCCACACAGGCCCTGCCATTGCAGAGCACACTGTAAATTACTGGCTTCTTTTAGGACAGCAAGGATCTTTTAGGTCCCTCACTTCAAGACCAGTAACACGAAAGCTTTGTCTGTGAATCTGGAGGAAGTGCAAGGTATGCCTTGGTGTCAGCATGAGACTCATCTACTGAACCAGGGAGGGGTTTCCTTCCTCTGGAAAGCTCCTAAAACAAGGCACCAGGCCTTGTTTCAGGAAAGTATGAAAGAGCATACCTGAAAACTAGAAACATTTTTAGCCAAATGGAAAGGCTTTTGAAAGACCTTAGTGAATGAATGAAACCCACTAAGGAACAAGTCACGGTGAGATGGGAGCCAGTCCACGGGTCAGCTGGGCTGCTGTAGCCCAACAGTGTGGCAGCTCACCACACAAAGTTTGTTTCTTGTCTCCATCTGCTGTCAGGTCAGGTAACCCACACCACTGCCTAGGTTTTATGGATGCTTAAAGATGCCCAAGAAAGATCACACCACTTGTTTCAGAGGGACATTTGCTAGCTCAGCATTAGTCTAGACCAAGCTTCTGGCATGTACAGATGAAAATTTCCTTCAAAGTGTAATATATTGCTTAAAATAAATGACAGATTATTTTATTATTGCTTAAAATAAATGTGAGTCAGGTGTTTCTTTGCAGATTTTGCTTAGCAATAATTCCCATGGAAGTCCAACTCTTAGAGGCTTTAGCTGGGAATAGTCCTTTCAATTTAAGTTGGCATGCTGTTACTGCAGCAAAATTGCAGAAGCTGCTGATGGAGCAGTTCTGACAGCAGACTGCTCTTGACCAAAACGAGAGCTCTGAACATGTTGCTCACTGCCTAGTTTGTAACAATCAAGCTTACATATCAAAGCTACCTAAATACTGCAGTGGTCTGTCTCAAGAGTGGTCCAAAAGGATAAATCTTCTTGTCTGCCTTGAAATAAAAATATAGTCCACCAGCATTATTTACTGTAATTTTAAGTCTGTGAGGACATTGCTGCTTTATCCAGTAGACAGGTGAGGATGAAGAACGATGGCCAGAACAAGCACAGCAGCAATGCTGTTTGCTTGGTTCCCATCCATGCTTGAGAAGAAGCTGTTGACTGAAGTTAATTGCCCTTGAATGACACCCTAAAGAAACAAGCCCCTTTAACACAGCATTGTTACCAGAAAGCCATTCTGCAAGGTCTCCTCAGGAAGATTTGTTTATGTTTGGCATCCACATCCAGTTCAACCACAAGTGTCATCTTTGCCCTGCGTTCATACCATGGTGTTCACAGCAAAACCACCCTCACTGCTATTGAAGGTGCTGCTAGCACTCATCCCAATTCCCTTTTGTCCATTCTAAGTAGAAACCCTTAAGGAATCCCCCTGTGGTGTGATTTTCTCTGTAGGTGTGATGGAGGGTTTACAAGGCCAGGGTAGGACTCAGACTGCAGAGTAATCCACTGAGGTTTCTGTGTCAGTACTGCCTTGAGTGGATAAAGTTTATGTGCCAGTGCTGCCTTTGACTCTAATTACTCTCCACGACTCTGGAGAGCTTTTCAACCTACCCTTGAGCAAATAAACACATTTGTTCTTCTGCCTGGTTCCATGGAAGGAAATGGGAGTGGATACACCTGACTCTCATGGAAACACCTAGACGGTGACACAGCATAGGTGTGTTATCTGGCAAGTTCAGGCCCTCCCTGGAGGGAGAAGAAGGAATTTAAGGGATTGCAACTGTTGGACTTCCCACCAAGGAAGCAAGCAGTGGATCAGTTCCCAGCACCCCACAGGAGAAGATCTGACCTCTGAACCATGCAGAGATCACAGTCACAACAGACAGAAGCCAATAGATAGACTGAGCACTGACATTTTCAGAAGAGATGTCTGTGGAGTCTGGGCTTGAGGATGGTGCAGAGACCAACTCAGATTTCAGCTGGGCTGGGAAAAAAAGACAGCACTTTGCAATAAGTGACCACCAGTGTCACATGCCAGGAGAAAATTCAGTGTTTCTGGATCTATGTTTGTGGATCCTTTCCTGGCTGTAGCCATACATGTCTACCATCAAGCTATAACCTCAGATCAGAGGTGGCAGGGTTTGAAGACAGAGCTTAATGACCAGACAGGTTGGTGAGGGGGAAGGCTGATCCAGCTGGTCACTGGATGGAGGTCAGCAGCTCCTTGTCAGAAGCAAACCCACAGCAAACAGGCAAACCCCAGCTTGCCAAAGAAGGATCCAGGGTGGAGCCAGTAGATGATGGCTGTGGGAAGGAATGTGAGGAGCTGCAGTTGTGCTTGGAAGAAGTAGAAGCACAGAAAGGCGACAGGAAAAGGCAATGGGTGGACGCAGAGGAACCTGACGTTTCATCCTGCCCTTTGGGGAAGGTTGTAGTGTTGTAAGTGGGAGATGTGACCATTGCAGTGACATGGGATGGGGAAGCAGAAGTGAGCATAGCATTTTCCCATGTGTCTCTGGGCTACGGGCTAGCCAAGCATCATCCCAGTACAGTGAATTATGGGCTCTCCTGGGGAAATCCCTCACTTCTTCTGCACCACAGCTGCAAATATTGCATGGAAAAGCCATCACCGCCTTGTCTTCACCCTTGTGAAGGGTGTTTGGAGCAAGTCATGTGCTGGGTCAGAGCGTTGTTGCTTAGCAACTTCAGCCATCTTTGTAAATGAAGTGGCATGGAGGACTCTTCAGCAGGCGGAGGAGAACAGAACTTGTAAGCAAGCTCTGGCTCTCTGTGTTTGCCCAGGCATTTGCTAAAACTGCTTTTTCATATTTTCTCATCTACACGGCAGATTTTCTTAGTCTTAGACCTCAAGCTCTTGGCAAATTCCACCAACTCTGTGTGTTCAGCAGCAAGGATTACCAAGTTCATGTTTGACAGAGGGTCCCAGATACTTTGATAACAATAAGAGTAAATAACAATGAGGTCATTACTCTGTGTATTTTATATGTGAATACAAAGCTATCTGTAAAATTACACTTATGGGCTCAAAAGAACAAAACCCATTAAATTAATGTCTTGTTGGTATCTTCTAATCAACTGAATATCTTGTTGGTAAGACCAGGTAGGCCACAGAGTCACGGTTTCAAAAAAGAGGAATTACTCTAAACGACATTTTTAACTCTACCAATATTTATGTCATCATTTCAAACCGAAAAACTAACCCTCAGCGTACAAAGGTTGTACAAAGGTGACTCGTACTTTCCCATGCTCAGTCCAGCTCAAGGAACTGCTCTCTATTTTTATTTTAGGAGAGGCGAGCCTGTGTGTCAAGAGGAGCTGTGGAAGTGTGCTATGGGATGTGACAGCCCTCTTGCAGCCTTGAGTCTGAACATCAAAGGCATCAATTCACCACCAGTGAGCAAACAGCCAGTTGATCTGTCTGCAAAAGACAGGAAGAGCCACAGCCCAAAGTCATGAGGTTTGGCAAAACTTGTACCTTAGGAAGCTGTTCTAACAATGCTGAAGTGCACAATGCATCTAGCCAGTGGTCTTCATTTCAGCAACCCAAAGACACTACGTGTACTTAAGGTACTTAAGCCTGTCCACATAGAGGACAGTCCCCCCCTTCACCTCCAGAACCTGGCACAAGGCCCACAGGACTCAGCTCAAGGTTATGCCACAGCCCCGAGTATCACCCTGAAGGTGGGCATGTTTGGCTTCCAAGAACCAAGCAAGCTGTCCTTTCTCACACAACACAACAGGCTACAGTGAAGCAACACCCCATGGAACATCAATGCTTGGAGCACATTGTCAAAGGGTGAGGATGGAACTAAATTAGGCTGCTCCATTTTCTGCTGTGCTCACCAAGCAGCAAGATGCTGCACAACTGCTACTTCCTTTTCCCAGCCATGTTTCAAAAGAAATCAGTTACTGCTGATTTTGCACAGGGCCCAATCCTGTTAGAGTTAGATGTACCTGATGGGTTAGGGCTGCTCGGGGAGCACTGTGCAAGGGAGATCCTTGTGAAGGAACTTGTCTCAATCCCAACATCAGGGTTGCAGAAGAGAACAGGCAAGAGGGAAGGCTGTGTGAATGACACATGGAGCAAGACCAACCCTTCCTGTGTGAGAACTGTGATCAGTTGATCAAAAAAAGTAGACAGCAGGTTATATGGAGAACATAATTTACACAGTAAGTCATTAAGCTGTGGTTCACCACAGGGTGTAGTAGGTACCAGAAGTTTCCAAGGGCCAGCAGATACGAGCAATGGCAGAAGAACCCCATATAGGTCATTTGACACAAAGACACTGCTGGAACAGGCTGCCCAGGGAAGTGGTTGAATCAGCAACCCTAGACATGTTTAAAAGTCATGTATATATGGTGCTTAGGGACATGGCTTAGCAGTGGACTTGGTAGAGTTAGGTTAGTGGTTGGACTCAATGATCTTGAAGGTGTTCTCCAACCAAAGTGGTTCTGTGATTCCATGATTCTGGAAGGTCCCAAATCACAGATCACTGCAAAGTCAGGAGTATTTGGGGGAATTATCACTGGAAGCATCTCTGCTGGAGATGGCATACTGGTCTGGGTGATGCTTTGCCTGGCACAGGCGTTCTTCTATTCTCACCCTAGGACAGTCATATTTTACATTAAGAAGTAAAGAACTTTACAAGTTACCAAAGTGCTGTTTACCTGCTGAGGCGAGCAGTCAGAATCACAGTTTTGACCTCAGGTACTTAAATTCTTTTTGTGTCTCACCTGAAACACTTACATTGCCTACTGATTCACTGAGGACTTCAACGATTCCCTCACATTTCTGGGAGCCTGGCTTTCCCAGGATCCAGTCCCTTGTTTTGTCCCTGTGGTATACCTCTTTAATCCTAAAATTACGTTTAATTTTATTGCCTTAGATATATTTAATTATGTTTAAGATAGACATAAGTGATTAGGTGATTAAGGTCATGCTATATAAATGATATGTCTACTCCATCATCATGCCAACAGTCACTGTGTCATCTGGATATTTTTCACCAATCACTTATATATTTTCTCCTCAATTTGTCACAGCTCTATGATCCTATGATAAATATACAGATACAGCTTGGACAGAAGTATAATGCCAAATGAAAAAAATGGCTGAAAATTCATAACTAAAAATATTAATTCCTTTTTTGAGATTAGCCAGATTGTTTTTAATCTATTTAATGTGTTGTACCATTTTTTATGCAGTTCCAATGAAGTTAGAGCATTCCATGAGATAATATAACTTAAAAAACTATAGCTACGGTGTGTTCAATTGACCTCTATCAGCTAATAAACTCATTAGTTCACAAAAGAACACTTTCAAAGTAATTTAAAAAAGAACTATCTTCTATGAAAGCAGCTCGATTTTTGCCAGTATTTTTTCAGTTCGTAAACTCAAATTATCATCTCATTTTCAGGAGAAATGTAAAGGGTGGCTGCTGCAGGAGAAATCAGGGAGGAACACAACAGCAGTAGCACTTGCAATGGCATACAGAGGTGTCAGGATTTCCTGACAAGCTGTACCTATTTAAATAAAACCTGCTTTATCTAAGTACAAATGTACAAAACAAAACTAAATGCACAAAGGTTGCAACACAGCTATCAAGGCAGGTCTAAAGAATAGGTGACTGTGTCCTGTAAAACTGCAACTCTGACAAGAATTTATAACTTGTAATGAATAAATAGCTCAACGTTATACTTAAGCAATGTGGAAACAAAGGTTCAATAAAGGATGGAAAAATATAAGACCAGAGAGGCAATTTTTACGTGTGTATCTATACCATTGGTGAGATTTGGTAGAAAAATAAAATTGTGAATGCAATTCTCAAGGGCAATATTTTTGCATGGGTGTTTAATGATGGGAGAGGTTTTAGTAAGAAGCATGAGAAGTGAAAAAGGTTTCTAACTAGTATGAACACTGAGAAGCTCTGACTTCATCTGGAAGATCACAACCCAATTTGATCACACATCACAAACACCTTTAAAGGATGGAAATCCTTAGAAGATAGAGGACATGAAACTAGAACCAGTGGCTGGAATTTAAAGCCAGACAATTAGCCAAGAACTACAGAACGCATTTTTTTTCATGGAAAAAGTGATTAGCCGCCAAGGCAAACTAATTAAGGAAGAGTTCATACCTTGCTGGTTTTCTGAAGAGCAGAGAAGCAATGCCACAATTTCCTGCAGTCATTAGGGTAGCCAGCAAGTGGACTCCAGCCCAGAAATTATTTTCTTCTACCCCTTAAGCATGCTGAATTGAAGACTCAACTGTGCCACCTCTCTAGTAAGGAAAGGAGGAAGAACATCTTGGCATCCTCCCGACAGCTGACCCTGCTAAAGCAGTTCTGCCTCTTCTGGCACCCTTTTACAAAGGAGCTGGAGTCTGTGGCCATTGGTGGTAAAGCAATGCCAGTGCTGGGCTGCTGCAGGTGATGTTTCAGAAGCCATGCAAAGGGGATCAGCAGCAAATGAGACTCTAGGAGATGTTTCCCAGGAACCCAGGCAAGACCTCGTCTGCAGCTTGTGTTAAGATTCAGAAAAAAAAACTTCTCCACAAAGAAAAAATGAAATCCTTCAGGCTCAATAAACTGGTGGTGCATTTTGTAACATTAGTCTGGATTTTCCAAGCAGGCCTTGGGAGCAGCACAGGGGACAGACAGGTCACTGGACCCGTGCACAACAGGAGAAATGAGAGCTGTACCATGAAGTGAGAGGCATTGCTGATGGTTTTTGTTAGTTCCACTGAGCCATAATCCCCCACCACACTCTTCCCCTTGTACCTAGGAATTCACATTTCATCTTGCCTTTTTTCCATAACAAATCCTATTATGATTTGGTGTACAAAGCAAAAATGTATCATGCTTTTGGAGATGCATGCACTGTATTTTCACAGCTGTCAAATCCACTGTCTGCAAAAAAGGTGTTATTTTTACCACATGCACTCAAGGAAAGAGCTTACCCTAGCTATGGTTTTCAGGGATGCAGCCACAGTATTTCAAATATGTGTGCTACCATCATGACAAGTCTGTCAGTCAGTCAGTCTCGGGAGCAGCTTTAGCTTTCCTGCATTAGCTCTACTGTGATCAGGCCTAAGAGCCTCAACGTGGCAGACGCTGCCTAAAACAGCAGTGAAAACCCAGTTCCTGCCAAGGTTCGTTGCATTCATTGCAGATCCTTCAGAAAGGCTTCTGGAGAAGTGGAGCTCTCACAAAAAGTCTGCAGTGGTGGTTATCTGGTGGTTTATCACTGGGGTACCCACTGCCTAAGATCTTCTTCAACAGGTAAGTGGGGTAAGAAGAGGCTTTTTGCAGGGATGGGATGGGATGAGATGAGATGGGATGGGATGGGATGAGATGAGATGGGATGGGATGGGATGGGATGTGCATGCAGGGGCAGGAAATGTGTAGGACAGAACATCATCCTCCCGAGTGAGCTCATCTATGTCCATGGAAAGAAAATACAAGCTGCTCCTGAGTGAAAGTGCTAATATTTTACATCTATTTATTCGTGTGACAATTCAAAACCTGGCATGGGGGACAGCAAGACCCACTTCCCATTGGAGTGTGACCTGAGAGCCCGGAACAGTCAGGGCTTTCTTCCCTTCTGTGGTGCCACGAGGCAAAACATCCAGCCTGCAAAATGATGGAAAACTAGCCAGAAAGTCTTCAGCTACCTTCCAGCCCACCCTTCATTAAGCAGGAGCCCATATCCTACAGCAAGTGGGAAAATCTGGCAGAGATTAATAGATTTCCTTTCTATGCAGGTACTGTTAATGAAAGATGCTTCTTAAAAATGCCTAAAAAAATAGGTTATGACTTGTTTCATATTCTGGGAGATTGATACAGCCTCTGTTCAGAATCGAAGTGCATAATAAGCCTGTTGCTGTTCCCACTTCTCCCCTGATCACTGCAGGATACTCCATTAATTCTTCCCATCTCCAGCATTTGGGAGTGGAACGAGTAATCTTTGCCATTCACTGCCTGGCATCACCCCAGTATAACCCCAGTAGAGCCATTCTTCATTTCCAGCAATGCAACCAGCTAGGCAAGGACACGAAAGGGGTACGGTCCCAGTCCATAGCACAAATATATTCATACTGACCTGAGGAACAGCTTCGCTGGTGCTACGTGTTCTCTGCATGGCACTGGGGCAATGCTCAGAGTGCCCCAACTCTGGCTGTGAGAAGGACACAGGATCTCCCAGCCCTGGCACACAGGGCTTAGTGGAGAGCAGAACTCGACTGCGGATCGCAGGAGCTCGTGTCATTCTCCAGAGTACGAGCTGCAGCTGCTCAAAGCCCTGTGCACGCAGTGACCTGGCTGTATGGAAAGCCAAACTGTCCTTGTCAATACAAAGCAACCACCTCAGGAGCCTGCCAGCTGTGTCAGACAACCCCCTCTGGGGTGTCTGAAGGGACAGGGGTGGTGCTGGCCCTATGGCAAACCACTTTTTCATGCCGTTAAACTCTCCTGCAGAGGCACCAGCTCCAGACACAGCAGCTGTGCCAGAGACTTGCTGCAGGATGTGGAGCAGCGAACACTGTACCTATGAGCTGAGCTCAGATGTCTCCAGAGGAAGAAAAACCATCTTTGCCCCTTGCACGTGGAGCATGTGTTGTGTTACGCTGCCAGCAGCAGGTCAGCCCCAAAGGATGACACTCCTTGGTACAGACCTGGGTGGCTGATAAAAATGGCATCATCAAAACCTGGTGCATCAAAAAACAGAATGATGACCCAGCCCACCTTTTCATTTTTAGGACACAAAGCCAAGCCAAAGATATGTGGGCCAAATGCCAAGCCACCTGATTTGGCTCCCGCCACAATTCATTTCTCTTGACTCCAGGTGGATGAGCACAAAGCCCAGCTGCAAATGCTGCCATTGCCTCAAACTAATATTTTTTACTATGCAGAAGCAAACTGCAGTTAGCACAAAGACCCCTGGACTCCTATCAGGGTCACACATTCCTTAAAGCTTGTGGTGGAGAATCATTCCTAGTCCTCGTGGTGACACTCATGCAGCCTGGAGCCCAGACAGACTCCAGCCCCAGGCAGCAGCTCTGAGCCATTGGCCTTTGCTGCCCAAGTGATAACTGGTGTGAATTCATCTGTAGCCAGGCTGGTAGCAGCTCCCTGTGCTGGGGACAGTGGGTGCTGCCTTTGCCTTTGCTCTCCAGTCCTGCCTGGGATAGTTTCCAGGTCTCCAGAACATTGGGGCTGGGGGGGATGTCTCTGCCAGTGGTTCAGTTATTTGGGGTTATTAGGGTTATTCCCTTCATACTGTTGACACCTGTATGTGGAGTAGACAACAGCGTTCTCAAGACACACATGGGGCTCTGTACATTAGCAGAGCTTCAAAGATACACTTAAGTATAAAAACTGTATCTTTCATCTTTTTCTTTTGTTAGCACTAACATTTTTCACCTTTATTCAATAGAGGCAAATTCACAATGGCCTGTATCTGTAAGGTGATGTTTAAATTTTCTTTTAAGTGTTCCCTTCTCCAATTTCTTATTTCCCGTTTTCACAGATTTTATTTCCCCTGCTCTCCTTCATCATTTCCCCTAATGCCTCCTGGCTTTAAGCAAGACCTAGACTAATCCACGAGAGGGATTACACGATGAGCAGCTGACCCAGGAAGCCCCTTTCAGCACACCCCATGCTTTTATGGCAGCTGTACAATCGGGCAGGGCTCAAACCTCCTTGCCTGCGAGGAGAGAGGGCTGTTTACTTCCTCAACACTTCTTGGCCAATATCTCAAATTAACCTCCTCCCTTCTCTTTCATCTTGTTGCATCTCCCTCCAGATTAAAAAAAGAATAAAAGATGGCAATAGGTGGTTATTTACCATCTCATTAGTCCACCAAACCTACAGTTTGCCCCCCCGTAC
The DNA here is from genome assembly GCF_000691845.1 of Merops nubicus. Taxonomy (NCBI): domain Eukaryota; kingdom Metazoa; phylum Chordata; class Aves; order Coraciiformes; family Meropidae; genus Merops; species Merops nubicus. The sequence continues at coordinate 23,729 of NW_008623993.1, forward strand.
TTCTTGCCCATGTCTGCCTGGTGGCAACATCACAGTAATGGGTGGTTTGTCAGGGCTGGCCACAAAAAGCAAACAGAGACAAAATACAGCATACAATGCTAGATTGTAAAGACACATTCAATTCTGGACAAAGACCATCAAGCAGAATATGACAACACAGCATCAGAAGAAATGAAGAGCTAAGGCACCCTTGCATATAGGCGATGGTGAGGACAGAGGGAGGAGGCTGCCAAAAGTAATCACATGTTGTTATTCTTTCTGCAGCAATCCAGTTTGTCACGTAATAATACAAACAGTCAATAGCTTTATCTACCTTTTGCAGCTGGCAGGCAGAGTATGTGTGGCAACATTACCCCCTACAGTTCAACACGAGGCTCCCACTTTCTTCAAGCTTTCAGTACAGCTCTGTGTTTTGCTTATCTTAAACCACTGAGGAAACTTCTGAATCTATTAAATCTCTGCTTGTGTGGAAAATACCTGGAGGAGGCAAAAGGAACAGGTAAGTCATCTGCTTGTAAAGAATAATTACTGAAAACAAATATTGAAAAAAAGCAATACATAAAGTTAGCCTAAGTAACTGGCATTTGCACTTTCTGCTTATTTACAGATTTTTGGTCACAAGTTTTCATTGACCAAGAAAAACTGAATTTTTCCCCCTTCCCCAAGGTAGGAGGAGGAAGTAATTTTTATCTACTATTTGAGAAGGACATAAAGTGTCTTACAAGGTGGAAAAAGATCATAAAATTTCAAATTTGGGAATTTTATTGGGATAAAAGGTACATTCTAATAATAAAAAAAAAAGTTAGTTCTTAGTTTTATTCTTAGGCACAATGTTTAAAATATAAACCACAGTGACCACGTTGTTGCTGGCTGCCTGAGGGGGATGTGCCATGGGCTCTTCCCAATCTCAGGGATCCTGTTCCTGTGGCCCTCACAAGGCTCAAGGTATTCCAGTCTGGCCTCAGTGGCTATTCCCTTGTTGTAGTTTTCTATTTTCTTCATTTTCATAAAGAGGAAACAAAGACAAGGAAACACGACAGAGCATTTTTTAAAATAACCTTGTGAAAACCAAAGCACCCTTAAAAAGGTCTGTAAACATCTTCAGGGTTAAATATCCATGGGTATTAAATATATGGCAATGCTTCCAGGGGCTCAGCTTTAAAGTGCAGCTGGTGCAGCGCAGACACATGACTCTGTAAAAGCTGAAATTGGCTTTTTGGAGCTCATTTACACTCCTGGATAGAATTACAGCAAGGCAAAGACAGCCAGGGCACACACAGTTACTTTTGCACTTCTCGGGGGTGAACGCTCACAGCTGTAAAACACCTGAGATTATTTATTATCTGAGAAAAAGCACAAGGGATTTTGGAAGGCTCAGTGCCCAGGTTTTCTGGGCATGGCACGAAGGCGTGGTGAGGAGGATGCTGAGCCACCGGCCCCCATTCCCCAAATCCCACCCTCATGTTCCAGTGCTGCACAGCACAGCACATCCCTGCCCTGCCTGCATGGACATCTGCACCAGCAAAGCTGCTCTCCTTCCCATCCTGAGCAGGCAAACAGCTCCCTCACCTCGCCCATGGCAGTGGAGAGGGGAACATCTCTGTGTGGACACATCCAGTGGGCTTTAGCCTCATCAGAGAGGAGCCCGTGGTGCATTTTGCAGCGTACCTCACACGTTGCGGCTTACACAAATAGCAGGCGAGTGATTTCCTCAGCCAAGTGTGACAGCTTCATCTGTACCTCACGTAAAAACACCAGTACAGAAAACTCTCAAACAGAAACTCTGACATGCAATCACAAAGCTGAATAGGTTCTGGCTTAAGGGTAATAAATTCAGCACTGATCAGTCTGTGGCTTTGACTTTGCCACCGTTAAAAGCACATTCAAGAATCCAGAAGAATTCAGTTTCCAGAATCCTTCCTTGTGTCTTGCCCCCATTATCATACTCAGATGCCATCAGCAGAGAGCAGGTGATGTGTGTGGGCATTTCCTTGCTGGGAGAGGAAAGCTACAGGCGAAGCCTCTGCAGACACAGCTTTTAATGGATCTTGTTAGATCACCACAACTCCCTGCTCGGGGCTATCTGATTTTTGGTTTGAAAATACCTTATCTTGAGTCAGCAGTGAGGAATCAATTTTGACTGCAGGTTGCTTTCAGCCACAGGATCAAACTAGTATTTTGTTTGAAGGGAAGGGCATATTCTTTGTCCAGGGCAGAGAAGAGCAGTCACACCTTTGCTGTGCAAACAGCATTGCATAAACCAAGTGCTGCTTTTTGCCCAGCAAATTCAGGGAATAGATGAGAACTCTCAAAAAGTTGTTCAAACTCCCCTTGTTTTCTCTTCCATTAGAGAACCCCTGATAGCAATGCCCAGTTGCAATCAACTAATCTGAACATACGGTTGCAAGGATTCCCTCAGTTCTCCATCCCGCTTTGCCCTTCCTCAGAGAGCAGAGCTCCAAGGAGAAGCACAGAGTTAAAATCTCTACAGGCACATCTGTGCATTTAGAGATTAATTCTTTAAGAAAATCTCAGGGCCAAGTGAGGTAAGATAAAATATAAATAAATATCATTATTAAATATCATTAATAGCTGGATCAGAAACCAGGACTACCAGTCCCACCACCAGCTCTGCGACTCAGGCTGGAATTGTCCCAGAGCCTGACCTGGGATAAGCACCAAGACACTCAGATCCCAGGAACAATTTCACATTGATCACATTGTTTTGTTTTTGGTTTTGTTTTCCCCTGTGTTGTTGTTGTTTACATTTACTTTTCAACTTAAATTGCCATTACTCTGATTTTTGCCAAGATGAAATGAAGGTTGAAATGTCAGCATCCCCCAGGGTTGACACCAAGGTTTTCAAGCAGCTGTTGCAAGCCTGGATACCTGCACCCAGCTCTCCTGGCACAGCACTAGAGACCAGAACTCAGAAAAATCTGGATTTAGCTCTGGCTGTGTTCATAACCTCCCAATGGACTAGTGGGAAGTGAGCTGTTCCTCTGTGTGCAGATGGTGCTCAGGTCAGCCTAGTTTCCAACCCACTTGCTTCCCCCTGAGCAGAAGGTGTAAGCACAAGGTAGGGCAATGGTCTCTGAGCAGTCCTAAAGCACCCAAAAGCCTTCAGGTACAGGCTACATCTCAGCTCTACCGTTAATGCTAAAAAAATGATGTCTCGGGGCAGCACTGACAGTGAAAAATGTGTCTTGCCACTAACCCTCACCAACGGAATTTGAAACTGTTTTACAGAAAGTGAAACCTCAAATCTCTTAACTCCTGTGCAGCTTCACAACAAGACCTGCATAAAAAGAGCAATCAGAGCTCTCATCAAAACCAATTTCATATGCTAAAGAGATGCCAACTAATTATTGTAAGACACTGCAGCACAGCTGCCTCAAGTTCCTGTGTGATCAGCATATTTTAAGAGTTTTGCAGCGCAGTTCCTGGATGTTGCAATCACACGTGATCCCTGGGGGACCACGGCACACCGCCTGCCACAGCTGGCCTCCACCACCTCCTGCTCAGGGTGGGAACCCACGTTAGCAGCAGCCACTGGGGTCCTTCAGGATCTGTTCCCTGCTTATTCCCACGCTACCTTACACAAAGCACCCCAGAGTGGGAGTTCTTCCTTGGGATATGGGCAAATAGGGTTATATCCTTCTGCTTGTGCTGGAGTGGGCACTGCAGCCAACAGATTGCCCAAATCCAGGGCTGCAGTCATGTGGACCAAGCCCTTGGCCACAAACACTTTCAGTGGAACCTGAAGGCACCTGCTCAGATGTGCAGAGCTGGAGCAAGCTGCCAAAATGCAAGGCTATAGACTCCTCTAAGAGACCAGGGCATCCAAGACATTTTCCTAGAGCTTTCTTTTCCATGGAACCCTACAGGACACCTACAACTTTCTGGGTCAGCATCTGGAAGCTGGGCAAGATACCTTAGAGCTCCTCAAATGGCACTGAATGTCCAGGTTTCGGTGATCAAATCCTGCAGGAAGGATGGGATTCAGCTTGGATTATGACACTTAAGAATCTTCATGTAGGTGTTGGGGTAAGCAAAGTGTCTGGTTTCCACCACAGTTAGTGAACATCAGGGGCTTGATTCAACTGTTCAAATGCAGGAACCTGGTGTACTCTGAAATGCTGTAGGGTATTCCATCTGGATGCCAGCTGACACTCCAAATGCTCATGGCTCTTGCATAGGTTACCTGTGAATGTCTCTGATATCCCAGGATATATTGGATGGCAACAGATGTTTACATGTGGACACCAAACTGAGCCCTGGATCCCCATCATCTGTAATGGCAGCTCAGCATTTTCCTCATATATCTTGGCATCTACATGGAGGTATGCATGTATGTCTTAATGTGTGAGCCAAATCCCATCCGTAGCTTTTTTGTTGTTCTGTAGATCACAAGACATTCACCTTCACCACTCGTGTTACTTCTTGTGATACTACTTGCCCATAGAATACTTACAAGCATATGACAGGCTGGATCCCAGCTTGGTGGAGATTCCACGTTGATGTTAACAGGATCAGGAACATGGCCTACACAAAGATCAAATACAAGACTCTTACCTCAGCACCCAGAGGCAAAAATACCATTAGACACTCTAGAAATGCAGGTAATTCTATACTGATACAATGATGTCAAGAAAACAATAACAAAAAAGAGTTTTGTTCCCTGTTTTGAATTTATAGGAGACATTGGACGGATCACCAGAAAATACCAACTATTAACCATGTCTAAAATACGTGCTTAGATTTTTTTTCAGAACCTACCTAAACACAAGAACAAAAGGCTTTTCTTTCTCAAAACAAACATAAAATGCTATCTAGTGTTGGCTCTTTGCTACTGCAGTCTCGCATAACAATCTCCAAATTAAACAAGACCAGCAGTGAAGCAGCAAGGTGCACAGGGCAGCACTGCACCTTCTGGATGCAGGCCCCTTGTCCTCTTTCAAAGTCTGAATTTCAAAGGCCATACAGAGCTCACGCTTGCTGGATTCCCACCCTGCAGAGGAAAACTGGAGCAGGGAAGAAAGAGGGGGAAGAGAAGATGTGGAATGAAAAGTCTAACCAGCTGCTGACCCAGGCACTGGTACTGCCTGAGCTGTACTCTCTCTTTTGGCTTAACAAAGCACAGGATTCTCTCTAGCTCAAAAGTATTTATTATTTTTAATATCTTCTACCTGTGTGCACTATAACACTGAACTACATAAATTGTTAACATTAAAAACTTGAAATGTTTATTTAACAATAAATATCTGCATTTAAAGCTCAGGAGAAGGAATGGCGATGGACTGAAATTCCTCAGGGTTTAATATTTATCTTATATGTTAGTTAAAAAAAAAAATAAACCAATAAACTCTTGCAAGTATTGGTGGTTTCCATTCTGAGGGCTGAGTTAATTAAAGATCAGACCCTGTTTCCACAGCCACTCTTCCAGAACTCCTGTACAATGCTGCTTTTCCACCAGCAGTTTTTTGTCCATCAGCCAGGCGCTATGACATCCCAGCACGCACAAAAACATCTTCTTTCAATTGCCATCAGCCTTGCCCAAGATGGATCAAAACATCTCAGCTCCCCCCGCGTGACACGTCTCAGAAGTGTCACTTTCATCCTCAGCAGGTGACGCCCCAACTAACAGTTTTCATGTCTTTCAAGGAGGAGGGAGCAGAGGGAGAGGAGATGGCAGCAGCCATTAGCATGACTGCTCACATGCTGATTTTGCCTCCTGAGGCCAAATCTTCCATTGCTGACTCTATGAGACGCATCATATACCTCTGCTTGTGGCACATACAGCTGGCACTGCTCTGCCTTGGGAGACGTCCACACAAAGGCATGCTCAGAAACAGCTTTCTTCCAAAATTCACAGATTTCTCCTTGATGTAAAGGCAGAATGAACTGTGCACACCAGACATTGGCTGCATTCCTATTGTCAGACTGCAAAATTATCATATACTTGGAAAATGATTAGATGTCTGGAAAAAGATTATCAGAGGAATAAGAAGAACTAATAAAAAAATGTGTTCTCACCAGATTTTAATTCAGGTCTCATATAAGCTGAGCCAAATCTGTCCTGTTTTCAGCACTACACAACCCCTGTTCAGGCAGATTCCTACTGACATCCCTGGAAGTTTTTTTCTGGGTTAATCACAGCACTCAGTGAAAACCTAAAACTTTTCACTTCCCAGCATCCCTCCAAGGCTGGTCAGGGGGTACAGAACACTCTCCACACCCAGGCTCCCTGGTTCTCACTGGAGATGCTGATCCTGCTGACAGGGCTGCACACTGTGTAGCTATGTTTCCTACTTGCCATGTCCAAAGGCTCCCAAAAATCAGTTCACAAGATGGCAAGTAATTAATTCCCCATAGCTCACACAGTAGAAAACAAGCCATCCCCTCCTACAGGGTAGGATCAGCAGCACAGCACTGCCATTTGCCAGGCAACAGCAGCAGCCCTGGGGGTCTCAGCACGGACCTCCAGAGCATCACCTCACTCCAGGGCCCTTCAGCAGCGTTCACACTTCTTCTCACCAGCCCCAGATTTTAGGTGCACAAAAATGCTTCATTCCTCAGAAAATATGAGTGTGTGCTGAGAAGGGAAAAGATGAGATCTCTGAGTCCAGGACCCCTCTCCTGCCCCAGAAATGGACAGGCAAAAGACAACTGGTTGATCCCAGCAGACAAAATGTCCCATTCTGCAGCTGCAGGAGAGAAATCTTCAGGATGTATGGGGAAGCCCGAAGGGTTTGGGAAAAGTCCCTGGCCAACAGGAGGGACAGAGAAACAGGCAGCCGTAGCTTGCCAGGGCACATGCCAGCCAGCCTTGGCACACCAGCAGCAAGTGGTGTCCAACCTCTTGCACTGCAGAGCAGTAATTCTTCACCAGATCCTGGTATTTTGTGAGCACTGGGCACTGCCACCACAAAGTGAGATCTTCCCTTAAGCTCCTGTGCAGGTACCATGGCCACAGCACAGTCCTTGCTCACTGTATTTCTGCCCAAAAGAGAGAAGATTTAACCTGGATAATCACAATGTGTTTTATCCCTATATCTGACCAGTAAAGAGGCAGTTGCCAGTTCTCATAATGTGATTCCACTGCTGCTTGTTCCAGCTCCAGGGGTCATGTGGTGACGGACAAATGTCAGCTACTGCTGCAAAAATGAGCCTTTGTCCCTCCAGGGGAAAATCTTCTAAAATGTAACCCATGTCCTGGTTTCAGATGGGGTAGAGCTAATTTTTCCCATACCAAATCCCACACTGAATCCAAAACAGCCCTATCTAGCTGCTAAGAAGAAAAATTAGCTCTATCCCAGACAAAACAAGTACACCCCAAAAGGCTGGAAAACCAAAGGCAAATAAAAACTGTGGTACAAGCTGTAGCATTCATCCTCTTTTTTTTTATCTTGTTCTCCAAAGATGAGATCTGTGACACTTTAACAACAGGCCTTGGCACTACAAGACAAGAAGCCACAGGGGCTGCCAGGGCTGGCTGGGAAAGAACAGCAGCACGTTACAAACCCTTGTGCAGGGACCCCGTTTTACAGCTCTGACATGCTCCAGAGTCAGATAAAAAGACATATCAGACCAAATGGTTATTATCTAATGAAAATACATGCAGTTCTCACCCCTGAATGAAGAACCAGAGAGGTGTAGTACCACTGCAAAGAAAATGAATGCCTGTGCCAAATGGCAAGATCCTTCAGATTTTCCCCTTTCACAAAAAGAGCATCTGCTCAAAGTAAGATTAACAAGGCATGAAAACATGTGGCCTGACCTGAGAACATCAGGCTGCAGAGGTAGCTGCTGGTGGCTCAGAAGTGACAAGCCACCAATCTGACAGGCATCCGAGGGGGCACAAGTGCCGTGCTATGTGCACGGCTTGCTATGGCCATGACATGTTCTGCCTGTTCCAACCTCTCCCCACCCCTGCTCCCTGCTGGCCCCTCACCTGGCTGCCATCCCAGCATCTGCTCCCAGTGCCCAGCATCATTCCCCAGATCTCAGTCTCACTTTCTAATGGCATTTGCCAGCCCATGGCCCAGCAACCCTCCAGCTCCCTCCCCTAGTCTCCCCCTGTCAGTGTGGTCCCAGTTTCTGCTGGGTCGTTGCAGCACACAGATACAAATTCTGGTCCCCAGGGATAGGGATGCTTTGCAAAAAAAGAAAAAAATAAAGCACCTGTGCCAGTGCAGGCACTGAAGTATTTTTTTTAACTCAACTGAACTTTTACTGAGCCTGTACCATGCACAATGACTGCTGCTGGTGCAGACACAGGTTTTACCTGTTCAGTACAGCAATATATATAGAGATATAGATACAATACTGCATCTACAGCAGGACTTTTCCAGCTTAGACAGGTCCTTAATCAGTGTTGGTATGGGAGCAATCACGGGCTAAAGCGACCTGGGAAGAGCTTCTAAATTGCTCACTGACAAGCTGAACCTCCTGTGCCAATATCCTCTTGTCTTTTCCATGCTCTTGTGGCTTTTTTATCCCCTTGCTTACTGTTCTCCTCCTCCTCTTTAACTCCTGAAAAATCCCCAAGGTCTGGCAGCAAGCCTTTTGCTCTGGAGAGCTTTGCTCTCAACAGCCAAGCTTTGTTTTTCTTGTGTTTCTGCCACCAGGGAAACTCATCCCATTTGGGTAAAACTGAAACACCAAGGCTGACATTATTGACACATGAAATGTTTTAAAGGAACAACCTCAAACACCTGTGGGAAGTGCCCTGAGCTCAAGAGCAAGAGCCCTGTTTTGAGAGATGTTTTCAAACACTTTTAAAGCCTCCATTTATACAAGGAGGTTAAAAACTGAACCCTAAAGCACCTTTCCTGAGGTTGGTTCATACCACCTCAAGACCAGAGTGTTGTTCCCAGCCTCCTTCCCTCTAGGGGATCAAGATCATCTTTACCTGGACTTTGGGCACCTCAACTCATGCACCCTGAAGAAAGAGGAGAGAGAAGGCATGGGGCTGAAACAGCTATTCCTCATGCCAGGCCAACACTGCACAACAGTGCTGAGCATCCTGACACCTCAGTTTCACAAGTCACTTGTTTTCTGCTAATTTCAGAGCATTTTAGCACCCTTCCCCCTTAGGAAGCCCTTTCTTCTGACTGTTTTTTGGCTATATAAACTGAAAAATGAAGTATGTTGTGGAAGAACTTGTACTACAAAGGCATGGTACTGCCCAGGTGTTTTAACTCCTCATTGCCTATCAAATCCACAGTGGTCCAGAGGCAGAAATCAGCTCGGTGGCTGCTCACAGCACACATCCTGTTGCTCTTTGAGCACAGGCTTTTTTAATAGAAAAATCCTACAAATAACAAAACCTCGGGAAAGCAGCTATTTACTGAAAGAGAATGAGTCACTGTGTTTACTCTGCAGACTGTGATGTGAAAGACAAGAAGCCACAAAAGGTCACAGAGGAGTTGTCTCCTTGCCACTTATTTTGTCTGTTCCTCCGACAAAGGCAGAGCCATCTGCAGTAGAAGCAATGAAGCAGTGATGACCAAAAGATTTCAAAAGGACATATGAAGAGTGCCAAATGCTCTTCATAAAAAAGCGAGCGAACAAGAGGAGTCACACAGCTCTTTGTGTAACCTTTACTCCGCCGTTAAGTGCAGCAGTTTATAGTAATTATGGAAAAGCCACTGATTGTATTATAAATGTAATGACATTAGCAGGACTGTCACTGGGTCTGTAGCAACAGTTGTGAAATTAATTTTTTTCTTCATTAAGGAGATCCTTATTTGCATGATTAAAATGTCAGCCCAGATAAATGCATGTGCCGGAGAATGAATCACTGAGCAAAAATGCCACCTGCCAAGCCCAGAGAATAGGACAAATAAACAAGCACCGAGGAGCAGCTCAAAACTTGGTCCAGCTCCCGGCGGGAGCCATTCCATCATCCTCAGGAGCTGCAACAGGCTCCAAGCAAGCGCCAACACGAGGAGGCTCAGCCCAAATGCTTGGGATTTTTGCTTTGGCCACGCTCAACCACTTCAGAAGGGAAATCTACAGCCTAATAAAAACAATGTGTCTCTACTGTGGTTACAATGAAGGGGGTACAAAAACCCACTCCCGTGAAAGAGGATAAAATATATGCAATCCAAATTTACTCCTTTGCTACTACTATTTGGTAAATCAAAAGCCCAGCCATGCCCCCTCCAACACGGCTGAAGCCCATCAGCTCTGCCTACTACTACAAATCAACATTATTTCCTATCTAATTTCAAGTTCCACTTAAATATTTGGGAAAGCAGATGAGTCCACACAAAAAAAAAAATAAAAAATAAATGTGCCCTTGTATGAAGTTCTAAGCTTAGAGGCTGACCTACAGCTGTCCCCAAAAGTGATGGATCCCAGGTAAGGAAACTGAGAATACCAGATTGAAGAACATGAAGCTGTTTTCCCTTTTACCCAAAGCTGAGAAGGGAAGCTGAAAAAGGCAATATGGTGCCAAGGAGTTAGCAGATTTTATCTGTTTTAAATAGATAAGATCTAAAACCAACATAATTTTTTTCACTGATAGTTAAAGCAAAGAGAAAAAAGGATAGAAAAAATATTTTAAACAGAGTTCCTCCTTTAAATTACGTAGAGACTCTTATCTGTTTTTCATGGCAAATTTTATGATTTGGACTTTTCCATTTTAGAAAATGTAAGAAAGCAAGTAATTTTGACATTTCAAGCAAACTTCAAGGAAATGTGCTTGTTATTCAAATTGTTCAATTTCGACACAGTGAAAAATTCTAAGTTGATTTTATATTTTGGTTTATATCACCTGAAAACATTAAGAGCTGAAATGAAAAGTCATCTAGTAAGACAGAACACTTCACTCTGGAAAGGCAGAAAAACAAGAGTTTGGATGCAGTGCAAGGCTGTGTCCTCAAGGAGCCATAGGGAGGGTCCAAAAGAAAGTTTCTTAAACCAGTGTGATTCAGTTAAATTCTATCTAATAATTCTCACTGTGTAGGTAGTGACTTGTCAGACAGCCTCTGCCCAGCTCAGCATCAGGCCAGCACACGTCCCCTGGGGAGCAGAACTGCCCTGCTCCCCAGAGTCCATGGGGAAGGGGGCTCCTGGGCATCCGCTCGCTCTGCAGCGTGACTCAGTGGTGGGACAGGCAGCTGCCGGCTCGAGATGAGCTGCCAGCTTATCACAGTTGAACTGGAGGCACACAAGCATGCTGGAAAGCTGCACTAGCTCCCCCTCCTCATCTTCCCAAGCAGATCAGCACTGCTGCTATAAAATCTTTCCTCTGATCTCCATCAGAGCAGAATATTCTCATCAATACTAGTCTCTAGTACATTTGCCTTAAAAGAGAATATGCTCCAAAGGTATTTTAGCACACAAATTTTTTTCCCTTGACTCCAGTGGATCAAGTCTCTGTATGTTACAAAAATGCTAAAGTTATTTCTAATATAGCTACGCTCTGTCTAGTACAAACCATGCCAGACAAGTCATCTGATTCAGATATTTCTCAAGATTTCAAAAATAAACTGTTTATTTTTGTAAGAATTAGGAAAGCATTGGCAATTTCAGTTCCTGAATGCTAATTTCCATGTGCCAGTTTATAAAGAGGTGTGCTTCAGGCCACCACCATGAAGCACTGCTGGTGGGGTGGAATAAAAGCAAGGTAGAAGTCTCTAACCAGGGGACACAGAGCACAGTATTAGCTCAGGTCTTCCAGCAGGTGTTTGAATGCAGTTATGGACAGTGCACTAAAGGGTTTGGTCACTGAAGTGAGTGTGAAACCCTTTCCATCCCACCTTCTAGCCACGAGGCCCAGCAGCCGTGTCTCTCTACACTGTGGGACCCTGACTGCCACAAAGCCATATATAAACCTTCCAGGGAGAGTGACCTATACAGGGAAACTGCAGAAGACAGAGCAGAACTGCTGCAAATGGCTCAGCAGCACAGCAAGAGTGTGCCAGGCCACAGCACCATCCTGCACCTCACAAAGCCCAGGCTGCAGGAGCAGCACGCTGCAGGGACCAAGAGGATCAAACAAAAAGGCAAGGATGATGTCCCAAGTGTAGGCTGTTGCAAGGATGACACCCTATGTGCTTGTTGTCACAAGGATGACAATCAATGAGTCAAGCATTTTGCCAGCCATGTAGCTCAGTCTTGAAGGCATCAAAGATGATTCAAGGTCAGAACTGGGATAATGGTTCTTCATTTCCAAGACAATGGAGAGACTCCTGTTGGCTTCATCTGGCTTTTATGTACCTCACCCTGCAGAAAGAAGAGTGAACAGGAAAACAACACAGTTGTAAAACCAAGATTAACAAGGCTTTATCCAAGGCCTTTATCTGTGCATGACTTCTGCTGTCACCCTTGCTTTCTGTGAGACCTGGGTGGAGAAGGCCTAGCTTTCATAAACACACCTCCCATGGACTTATTGGCCAAGAGCTGTACAGAACAAACATGACCCAACTCAGCACCCTTGAGAGTCATGGGTAGTCTTTCTTATGATTTCAAGAAGCTTCTATATGGGACCTTGTGCTTAGGCACAAGCTAGAGGCACAGGTAGGTAAGAAAGTGGATGGAAATGGGGAAACAGCAATTCTTTTTGCCAGACCTTTGGGGTTCTACATCAAACTGCACATGTGTGCAGTTGATGGCACACTTCAGCCCTGCTTCCCTGTTATGCAGAACAGGTCCAGGCTGCACTGCAGCAGAGCTCCCAGTCACTGCACTGGGGCCTCTCCCATGGGACTTTGGGCATGGGGTTGTCATGAGTCAGCACAGGGAGGAAGAGGAGGTGGTATGGAAGGTGTACATCCAGGTCTCATCTCCTGCTGGAGTCAGTACATGACTGAGGAGCTGGAGAACACCTCTTTGGCCCAAGAATTTGATACAGGGCCAAGCCCTCCCTCACACAAGGGCAAAGCAGAGAGGATCTTGCTCTGGATCAGGTCCTTATATATAGGCAAAGTCTTGTCTGTGAAGCTGAGCAGCCCCTTCCACAAGGCCTCCTGGGCTTTAGAGATGTTGCCTCGCTGGGAGTGTTAACTCCATGCTGCCTCCATGAGGCAGTAGCTCTTCCTGAGTTTTTGCTCAGGTTTTGACCAAAGCTCTGCAGTGATGCTGTCAGAGCTTAAGTGGAAAATACAAGAACCAGCCCATCTTGCCCCATGGCCTGAAGTGCTGAACAAAAGGGCTTTGCCACCTCTCTTGTCATGTCCTCCAATACCTCCCCTTTGCACTCTTGCTGGGTTCAGATCTCAGCCTTTACTTCTCCCCTTGCTTCGAGCCCTGCTGCTGAGCAGACTGCTGCTGCAGCTGGGATCTCACTGTGTGATAAAGTGGAGCTGCTGCTTCTGCAGGAATTAAAAACAGCTCCAGATGTGGACTTCAGCAACATCAGACTTGGTGTTACTCAACATCAGCACAGGGCCTCTGGAAGAGTCTACCCTTGACCTACCAAAATGAGCTTCTTTCAGAAAAATCAGATTGCAAAACTCACCACAAAGTAAAAGAGGAAAAGCTCCTGAGTCTGAAGAGAGTCTCCTAACAATAGGAGATCCACAGAAGGCTTGCTCTCCTTTCCCTCAGTCTTACCCAGCAGACTCTGATTCCTGGCCTCAGACCTTGACTCTGGTGTACCCTGCCAACGATAACATCTGACTCCCCTGTGGCTCCACTTGGCATCCCAGATCATGCCTGCTGGAGACAGACATGAGCTCATCCTCCTCTTCCGCATTCACAATGAGTTTCCGACAGCCTCAGACCACTCTGCATCATCTTCCACCAAGCTGACTCTCACGGACGTCCCTGCACCGGCAGGGGTCCCCGGGACAGACCTGCCTCTGCAGGGTCCTGGACGTACCTTTAACCACCACGACCAGTTGCTCTGAATGTTATTTTCAGCTGAGTGTTTCAGGATGTGAGTTTTGATGCCACCTTCTACTGCTGTGATACAAAGAGGTAGGAAAGCCAACAAATCCTTATTACTTATTGGTTTTCAGCTAGGTTCTAATCAATTTGTATTACAGTACACTGGGTGTATATTTAATTCTTGCCTCCTTCCTGACACCAGGGAGATGGAAGGGGTTTTATTATTATTGTGGCATTTATGCTGAAAAGTTTTGCAGCAACTGTGCAAAGGAAAGAAGAATGAGAGTGATATGCAGAAAGTTAGATGATGCAAAAGAAAGCAACAACAGAATAAAAGCCAGCTGGTTGAACTGCACAACATAAGATATCACACAGGAGGAAGGCTTAATTAAAACCCTTTTAATTTGCAGGTTATTACCACTGCCAGCCCCGAGTCTCAGGTCCAAGCTTATCTGCAAGCCCCAGTGAAGTCAGTAAGAATTCATAAAGCAACAGCAGCATTCCTCCCAGGTGTACCTCTGGTGCCTGGGCTACCTGGGAAGCTCCCATTTCATCAGCATCCTCTTTCTGCGAGTTCCCAGTAATGCCTTTTCTGGATTTTAAACTGATCTTGGCAGTCACAGACTTCTTCCTCCACTGTTGCAACAATAAGAGGCACATGAGCATGTTATCTAAAACTAGTTATGTTAAGGGAAAAAAAAATGTAACAACATAAAGGCTTTCCTTGACCTTGTTGCACAGTTGGATCAACATCTAATTGCTAAATACTGCACGTTTCCCTGAAGACAAAACAAACAGGAAGAAAAGCCACTGGGTTGGGAAGGCTGGCAAAGCTATCTACCATCTGCAGAAATCCAGCTGGGCCTCCAGCAGATAACGATGGCACACAATACCTTGATTTTCCTTGGTTTTCCTCTCCCTTTACACAATGGAATATCTTCTCCACTTAGAATTTGGGCTCCCATTAGTCTGACTGTGGAGAGGTTTTCCTGGGACCCTGCTATTGTGAACGGCTGGAGCTAATCTGCTCTGTGTACTTGTGGTAAAAGTCAACATCATTTTGAAATTCCACACCTGAATAATTGCCACTGGTCCCATAAATGATCCTCCTGCCACTTCAACTAGAAAAGGCACTTGCAAAGCTTGCACTGCAAGCACACGCTGTTGTGGAGGTCAGGAGTACACTGACTGCCTAGTTTTTTGTAAAATCTCTTCATTTTGGACTCTTGAAATGCATTGACCTCTCAGTGCAATGCAAGGCCATCTGTCACCTGGCCCATCTGAGAGGGTCTGAGGTATGGGAGGAAGGAGATCTCTCCAGGAATGACTCTTTGCTCTTGCATTTTAAGAGCAAGCTGGGAGCACTTTCTGTGCCTCGTGTCGGGATCGATTCAGGCAGTTCTGCTCCAGCAGTAAATGTCACAGCCAGCAGCATGTCCACGTGTCCCAGGGACCTCAGTGAGGAGTCAGCACAAGGCTGCACTGCGTGGGTCTCTTGGGCAGAGCTGTTTTCACCCCTCCCCACTTTTTTTTTTTTTTTTTACTGTGAATTTCAGGGGGTTTTAGACCACTTAGACCTCTCTGCTTAGGTACAAAGGAAAATCACTGTCAGAACCTTGAGCTCCCAGATTGCTGTTTTCTCCATAAGTAAATGAACAGCCCCATCTCATCCACACAGATGGTGCTGCTATAACACGATGCTCATTTAGCTGCTTGCAGCACCCAGCATCCCTAGTCGTGGAGCAGAGCTCACTCATGTCTGCCGTATTACGCCAAGGGTAGCTACTTTCAAAGTGACTTGCTTTTCTTTTATTAATTTATGCTTCTAATTTGCTATCTAAATGAAAGCTTCTCCCATGAGTATTTCTCTTCTACAGTCAAAAGGCCAATATTTGGGAGCAATTGTTTCCAAACCAAGTGGCTGAAGTCAGGCTGATGCTGTTATAATTACGTGAGTTCGTATTCTGCAGACTTGATTCCCTTTGTGCCCTCCTCTGGACTGTAGCACATGATGGTAATGGAGAATATGTTGCTGTATTTTACCCTAAAATTTCAGTTTCCTGTTTTGGAAACTCACATGTCTCATGTATTCCCTTTTGGGAAAGGTCTGTGCTCTGGGGAACTGCTCCCTTGCCCATGTGCTAATGAATACTTCATATCTTTAGACTCAGGAATCATTACTGTCTAATCATAACTGGTTACAAAGCAATTAACAGGGAAAAAAAGCTCTAAAGAAGAATGCTGATGGTGTTTGGGAGCAGGTCTTGTTTTCCATCTGCCACCTGACATGGGAGTTACAGGGGAGGTGTAATGGTTTGAAACCTGCTGCCCCTGGTGGGTGGAGATCTGAAACCCTAAACCAGGTACAAGCCTGAATGAAAGGGGTGTACACCTGTCCTATTCCCACTCCCCTTTTTCCTGTCTTCGGGACTTCCTGCCAAGGTCTATAAAAGAGGTGAGCAAGGCACGCCTCTTCTTCTTGCTCTCTTGCTCTTGCTCTTGCTCCTTTGACCTTCTACCTGGGCACACGCTGCTCTGCTGCTCCCTGTGCTACATGTGGCCGTGGCCATCTTGGAGACCTGGGCCTGATCTACAGACTCTTCCCTGCCTCCATCCACGTCCAAGGATTGTGCATCCAGCTTCAGTCCACCTCAATCCAGCGAGATCCAGCACCGGGGAGCCTCAGCATAGCATTTGGGTTTTGTATATTTGGAAGTTTAATCTTCCTTGCCTTGTTGTTCCTACAACCCCCCTTCCCTGTTAAACCCCTACCCTGCTTCCTTACTGTACCCTGTTAAACCCCTGCCCTTCTTCCTTTCTGTTCCCTGTTAAATAATATATTTCATTTTGTTAATTTTCAATTTGGTGCAAGGTTTTCATTCCCCCTGCCTTCCTTATTTACCTCTCTATCTGGGAAACTGAGGGATAAGGGAGGTGGGACACAATTCTGCCTTCTAACCAGGACAGGAGGACATCCGAAGCCTGCCCTGCTCCTACACTGTCCCTCAGGCTGGACAAGGGATGGGGACTCACCTTAGACCCCCCACACACACAATGGCTAATACATGACCCAGGCTGGCCCGTCACATTATCTAACCTCACGCTGGGCAGAGCTGCCAATGCTCATCCCAGTATTTCCCCGTCTCCATTTCCCCTGCTCAGAGACATATGACTGTATTTTGGTTCTTTTCTCCTTTTGAAGGAACTGTTACTGGAGAACTGTGATAAGACACCTTCAAGTCCTTTGGGCTGCAAGCACATCCATATGGGACCTGCCTGGCAAGGGGCAGCCACCCACACCAGAGGTAGTCACCCCAGATTCCCTTAAACCAAAGGAGCTCAGCAATACAGTGAGGGGATGCAATGACAGAGTTCAACTTCCTCTGAAGTAAAACCTAAACCTGGCCACCTGTGCCCAAAAAGGAGCTGAAGGTGTGTGGTTCAACACTAAGTCTCAACTGCACAGAGAGAATACTAGCTGAGATTTCACCTCCACTTTCAGGTTTCAACATTGTTTGGAGGATACTGGCAGAACTGAGAATATTCTTCTTCTTTTTTTTCTTGCCTTGCTGACCAAGCCAGTGTTTTAGTGGTAAAGCTGCCACTACATCCAGGAAAGAAATTCAACAAACAGGTTAGCTAAACTCTGTATTCCAGAAATAAAGGGAATGAGCAGTCCCTGTGAGGCCTCGACATACAATTGGGTACTTTATACCAGCCATGCATTGATTCTTATAGAAATTCCTTCCAATGAGGGTGTTCTTTTGTGCCTTATCAGTCAGATGCATCTAAAAACAATCAGAATATTTGGCTTAGGGTCTCAGTTCACTGCTGATGTGAACCACCATCGTTGGGAACAGGCTACGGTTCAGTTGAGACCTGTAACCATGCTCAGGTCTTCTCAGGGCAGAAACGAACAGATGTACGTTAAGTGCAGCCAGAGGAACAGGATTTCAGTGATTTGTTTCAGTTCAGAAAACAAAAATTATGAGAAAATTTGGACTGAAATCTCACTCAGTGCTGCACATACACCTCCACCAAGCAACCATCTTTCTTCTCTCTCAGTCAGGATGAATGCACAAAACCAGTACTGCTTTCAAGCTACCCTGTGGTTCAAACAAGTTCCATACACATCACTGGAAACCATCTCTAGGCCTCTCCCACTAACCACTTGCCCAACATAGAATGATATTGCCATTAACAGGCAGATCAGCAGCCAAACTCCTCCCTCTGCTCCCACAACACACACCAGAGATCCAAAGTGCCAGACAGCCAGAAGGAGGAACAAGTCAATGCACTCACCCACTGCAATGGACATGAAGAAGGGAGTGAGCCAGGTGAAGAGCCAAGCCATGGCAGATGGCAGCAGCCAGGCCATGAGCCCAGTTCTATAGCAGGGACTCAGAGACAGCTTCATGTTCCGGCCCTGCCATCCTGGGAACTCCACTTGCCATGAAGAGCCAGGGAGCCCCTCCCATAGCCAGAATCCTCACACAACAGATACACTGAAAAAACAAACCTCCCAACCCTACTGCAAGCAGAGTCAGCTCTTGTAGAGGTGGCTTCTTGCCCCACCTCCACCACCCATATGCCAATCTTCATTCAGGGCTGAGGGTTTAACCCCAGCACTTCAGAGTCCCAGCAGCTGGTACATCTCACCAGGAATCTGCATGTGCCTCTATAAAAAGAACATGGCTTTAGTACATACAGAGGACATGACATGATTCATCCTTGCTCACTGACCTACATAGTCATTTACACTAAAGTGGGATGGAAACAAAGCACTTTGGTCCTAATTTGGGAGCACAGTGCTGCAAGCTTGCCCAGCTCGAGCCAATGTTGCTTGCCACAAGGCAGGGCAAGGCCAGACACACATTGGTATCCAGACACACTGTCCTTCCTTCCATGTGTTGACCTAAACTGCAGTAGAATTTTCCTGTTTTTGAAGTCAAAACACCAGTGTTTTACAGTGAAAAGCAAAGGAGAAGCTTAAAGCCATGAAATAATACATCACAGCAAAAGACTGACTAGTAGAGGAAGAAGAGCAGCACTGGAGGGCAGGACTGAAAGCCATTAGCAGAGCTTTGTGAGGATGCTGGCACGAGGAGTCACTCACATCACGTATGACATTGTCAAGGCTTTCAGCCCGCTTGTTTAATGGAGGTTAAATTGCTCCCACAGGCTATATCTACACGGAGGATTTTCTGAAATCTCACTAGCCTCACTGAAGTGAAGCTTCATCAGCACCAGCGGTGCTGGTACTTTGCTACTAATCCTGCCTGAGCAAGGTTATACAAAAATATGGTAAAAATGCTGGTCACGGCAACATTCTTGCTGCCATGAGGCTACAATGATGAGGAACCGAGGTTTGTAGGAAGACATAATGTCTTTTATTAAACAAATACTTTTTATTAGCTATTCTTGGAAAAACCAAGAAGAGATAAAAGCTGTAAGAGACGAAACATTGGCAATGAAACCTTTTCGACTAATGAGCTCAAGCTTAGCTTCTGTATGAACAGGTTGAAGCAAAGAGTGTTGCTCTTTACTCTAGGCATCTGAGTAGAAGAAAAAAACCTTTGGAAATAGGTAAAAGAAGGTGAGAACTTTGTTGCAGAAAGCAGTCACTATGCCAAACAGAGATAGTGTGGGGTGACATTATGAATGGAGAAGCTGCTCCCACAAGGCACCAAATATCCTTCAAGTCCTGCTCTAACGAGTTAAGCCTGGCATCACACAGCCAGATCCTGAAAAACTAGTGGAAGGTTTCCTGATTTATTGATATGCTGGAAGACAGGGCACAGAGCCAACTGATTGAAAGCAGAGAGTCCTGCAGCAGCTGCCAAGGTGCTAAATCACAGGCAGAGTCCAAACGGGGTGGATACATGGAGAGGAGATTTATCATTGCCAATAGCTGGCAGCATTGTTTATCAATCCAGTCCTCTAAGAGGACCCTGCCACGCTGTCATACTGATGGAGGGACCCATCTCTGGACACTGCCACGGTGCTGCTGCCTGGGGGCTGAGGCAGCTCGGCAAGGCGCAGCGGCATCATGCTCCGCACACAGCACCGGGCTGGAACCCTCACGCCTGGCACGCTGCTCTCCAGGAAAGCTGGAAGGGTGAAAGATTAGTAGCTAAGAGCTCTCTGGCCATCAGGTTACCAGTAAGGTGATAGTTTTACTTTTTTAAAACATATGTGCTAAGAAAACATGCCTCATCCAGTCTTAAGCTTAGTCCCCAAACTGAAAAAGTGCTCTCAAAAATCCTTGCTCCAAATCCTTGCTCTGAATATGCCTTAGAATGATTAAACAGCTGCAGTTTTACCAGAGAAGGAGTAAAATTTCTGCAAGTACCAGTTTCTGGGCAATGTTGTGTGTGCTGCAGCATTGGCAGCACTGTCCTGTGTGGCCCAGAGCTCTGCAAGTGACTATGCTGGAGTCACTGCTATCGCTACACTAAAATGAGAATTAAATGGGGTTGCTCTAGCAAATGTCACGCCAAGTAATTTGATGTTGGAAAATATGCTACAACTGGTATCCCAACCCCTGATCCTCTTTCTAGCGTATTTTTAGAAAGAGGCAGGTAAGCAGCACCCTGCTTCTGGGTGCAAACCTGCTGCCAGAGGTCTGGGCACGGGATTCTTTCACCCGTACATGGTGCCAAGGGGAAGTTTAGTGGGATTTTCCTGAAAATGTCATGCTTCCTTTCAAAAGATCCACTTCCTTAGTGATTTTCACTTCTTCTCAACTTCTGCATAACTTGCTTTTTCTAAAGTTGGCAAGGAAGCTTGCCCTGCAGATTAACCCTTTCTACCCCCAACCAAATGCATTAGCTAAAGTTTTATGATTTAACATCAGTCCCGAAGCAAGGGCACTCACCTTGTTTTGGCAGCAGAGCTGCAATGAATTCTAACAAATTAATTAGGATACTTCTACTTTTAAAAATAGAGAACGCCCTTAGAATATTTCATGAAGTAAAATAAACTTAGAGCTAACAAGTCAACAACAAATAATTTAAACTACATCAGGTCTCAGTCTGTACTTGCAGACACCAGCAACTTTTGCCTGTATCCATGCGACTGAAAGAAGCTGTGTCACTGACTGCAGGGCTTTGAACTTTTAAATGTCCATGATAAATGGAGCCAGGGTGCCAAAGAAAACACCAGTGCAAGGAACTGTGGTGAACTTTGTGCTGTATTGGGAGTGCAGGCATGTCTT
Source organism: Merops nubicus (assembly GCF_000691845.1). Taxonomy (NCBI): domain Eukaryota; kingdom Metazoa; phylum Chordata; class Aves; order Coraciiformes; family Meropidae; genus Merops; species Merops nubicus. The sequence continues at coordinate 44,787 of NW_008623993.1, forward strand.
TAGTCTTCTGGCTGGTTTAAATCAGCCTAAGCAACACAGACAACAATTACAGCTGTGCTAGGAACTTGACTCTGATCCCAGCAGAAATCTGCTGTACCAATAACATTTTTGAAAACCTGTCAAAGCATTTTCTTAGTTTTTAATTAGCTTCTGCAAGAGGTCATGGCTTACAGCCTGGGAGAGAGCTGGGAGTAAAGACATCCAGGGTCTATTCCTAGCTGGGGAAGGGACAGGGCAGGTGGCTCTGGGCCGCTGGCTGCAGCCCCCCTGCCCAGCTTCCATAACTGTAGAATGGGGATAACAATACTTGCTGCTCAGGGATGATGCAAGACCTAATTAGATGTTTGCAAGGAACCCGCTGCCCCTCCGATGAATTGTGCAAGAGAAATTAATATTATCATACGGGTAATGAGCTCTCACAAGACAGGGACTCCTTTGTTCCGAGAGACAGGCTTTTGCAGCAGCAGCCAGGTTCGAGGAGAAGTTTATTAGAGAAAAGTGAGTGTTGCTCATCTCCCTGTAACTGAGAATATATTTCTTTATATTAGGAGGATTTATCTGCAACATATTGCATTCCTCAGGGTCTTTACCTTCAGGGAAAGCCTTAGGAATAACTCCTTAATGCCTAGTTTTGTTATGAAAATGAACTTTAGCTATCTTATGAATTGTTTATCTTAAGGCTGCACAATCACTTTGAATATAAAAGTCTAGTGTTATCCAAAAGACTGCAGAATCTCAAGTGAGTAGATGAATATTGAAAAGATATGAGGGATGTTCTGCTTTTCTGATTCTGTTCTTTTCATGTGCCCATTTCTCATATGAAGAAGAACAAGAGTATAATTGTATTGCAAGCTATTCTTGTGATACAGAAGAAGCAATTACTATATGTATACAAAAAGATCATTAAATATTTCCTCTGGTAATCACGACTCACACCAGAAATGTATTACTATCACACTGTATTTTCATTACATTCCCCACAAGAAACTTAGTTAACAATTAATTCAGCAACAGCATAAGGAAATCAAAGCAGAAGATCATTTTTCAGCCACCCTTACAAGTAGACTGAAATGAAAAACAGCATGACAAAAAGTAACTGAAACTTTGTAAGTTGTTAGCTAGTAGAATAATATACACAGACTGGAGTTACCGTGGGGTTTGCAGCCACGTGAGTGAAAGGTGGAGCTGTGTTGGTGCAGCAAGGACTCCTTGCAAGCTGATGAGGTGAGGCAACCTGCCCAACCCCCTGGTTTGCACACTGAGCAAAAAAATAAACAGCACCATCCCTTCTCCCACCTGCACATTGCCACCTGCACCAGCAGTTTAACGTCAAAGCCCCAACGGCTCCAGCACCCCAGGTCACAGCCCCGTGGGCTCACAGAGCAGACCAGGAGACAGCTGCCCCTGAAACATTTGTGTGTGGTGGCAAATGGTTCAGAGTCACCCACTGCTCTGTTTCTTTCACTTAAAGCGTATTTTCCTTGTTTTAGTTCCAGCGATGGTAGGAAATACTGATGGATTTTCTGTTGCCATCTCATGTTTCCATATATTAACTAAAAAGAGGCTACAGGCAGCATTCCTACAGCATCACAGCCGTAAGTGTGAACGGCACAAAGGGTGCTAGTGTATGACGTTTATGAATTATGTATGAACTTTATATTGCCACAGTATTCACCAGACCAGCAATATTGGTCTGGCACCCTTCCTGCACCACCCTGCGTCACCACGCTGCACTGGGCTGCCCTGTCTCTCCCATGGCCTCGCGGCCACTGGTCACTGCCCGTGCAGCTCCACGGGGGCTGTGGAAAAGGGGGGGGGTGGGACCCAGCCACACTCTGTCTCACCTCCTCTTCTGGGTGAGCAGAGTGCCTCTGTCTCTCCAGAAAAATGCTAGTTTGGAGCAGAGAGTTTGCAGGGTCAGTGGCTGCACCAGGTAGGAGCAGGACTGTGTTTTGCCAATGACCAGGCCTAACAGGAACGACACAACCAGCAGGAAGATGAAGCAATACACAGACTGTATTGTAGACACAAACGTTATGATATGAATGACCGCCGGGGGTACAAACAGGTCAACCAGCTCGGAACTGATCGAACCCAACCCACACGATCACAC
>NW_008623993.1:47247-62955 GCF_000691845.1 Merops nubicus
CACCCTGGGGGGAAGCTATAAGGCAAACTCACCACCTCTGTATGAAGGGCTGTGGGAATCACCCATATGGCAACCTTAATTCGGGGCTCGGGGTTCAAACCCCAGCATTTCAGAGTGGGAGGGAGTCTCTGGCTCCAAGGTGTGTAGTGGAGGCAGAGGCTTCCCAGAGGAGAGAGAAGTGCCACAGCAGAAACTCCTGAGCCTCAGGAGGAGAGGAGGATCATGAGCAGACACATAACAACATGTTGTGGTGCAGCATCCAAAAGGCAGCAAAGACTCCCAGGCACAGGTCCCAGCCTGCCAGTGAGGTCTTCTGTGGCTCAGGGCAAAGGCAGAGAGAAGAAGAGGCACTCAGGACATTTAAAAGAGAAGCTGTGGTAGTTATCAGTGGACATTTTTACTTCTCACACCCTGTGACACTGCTCAGGTGACAGGTGGGGTGCAAGACACACATCACTGCCACTGTTACACTGCAGAATGGGAAAATACTAAAACCTTTCTCCTCTGAAATGTTAAGAGAAGCAGAACAGCTTTACAGCTCTCACAGCCAGATTGCATAACGAGGAACTGCAGACACTTCTGAAACAGGTAAAAAAGGTTGCTCGAGGGCTCCTGAGGTTCCACATGCACTAGTCAAAGGCAAGTCAGGATGCTAGCACCAGAGCCATGCAGTTAGCTTCACTTGCAGCTGAAGTCAGACACTGCAACAAAGTGCTTCCCTTTCCCCTCTTTATTTCCAGCTGTTCTGCAGCTTGCCCTAACTATAAAGCTTGTGGCCTTTCCCAGCTCTCCCAAGCTATGCAACCACTGCAGCAAAAGGAGTAACAGGAGGCCAGTTTGCAATTAGCATTTTAGCAGAGTTCAGATGTGATCTTCTTTATTTTGTGTCTATATAACTAAATTGAGCATCTGCATTGACTGCAGCCCTCTAACCATGTAATACACACACCAGATAGAGGGGAAGCTTGCCTGGATTGTTCCTTTAGTCTTCTGGAAGGAATCACCCACTGGAAGGCGAGGTAAGTCACCTTGATGCCAGTGTGATGGTAACAGCTCCCACACCATTGACAAGTCAATGAAACATCTTTCTTGGTGAATTTTATCACTTGGAGGTGAAAAGTTCTGGACCCAGCTCCTATTCTCCATTCCTTATCCACTGGCAAGTGTTCTGATTCCACCAAAATTAAGACAGTAATATCCATTTAGTATAGCAGAGAATACAGCATAACTCTCTACTATGTCCAATCCTTAGATTACAGGTAAACGTGTTTAAAATTAGACCAGTGTAATGGGATCTACTCCAGATTAACAAAGGCACAGCTGGAGGTAGAACTGGAGCTTAAGGTGAAGGCTTCAGAGTCCTTCTTTCTGAATCTCTATAGCTGTTCTACACCCCTACAGCTGCTGTCAGTCTGGTAGATAAGATGAAAGTAGCCTGCACAGCCAAAAAAAGTGTTTCCCCTTTGCCAGCAGTTACTGCCAGCACTTAAGCAGGCAAATATTGTATAATCCCTATGAGCCTGGCATATCTCTGCTCAGAAAAGAGACAAGTCAGCATCTGAGCAGAACGATTTACACTGTAACAAAAAAACACAGACTATTTGCAAAGCAGTTCTTACAACAGGTGCTGTAAAGAAGAAGTTAGTAGGTCAACAGATGAAAATGTGAGAGCATGTCTTTTACAGCATTTTCCAGCCACCTACTTGGTCTGTTTTTTTTAAATTAAATGCCATTCATCCCTGGGGAACTTCCTTACTACATTCCAAATCTTGGGAAATAAATCTTTTATTTTCCTAATCATTTTTTGGCTTTCCTTGAATTTCTATTCTCTGTTCTTCTTGCATTAGTCATGGCCTTATACAACGTTTACCTGACGATTTTTTAATTAAATATTTTGGGGACAGTCTGTGACACCCACTCTCTATTCTTCTAATCTGATGCACGTACTTGTGGTGTTCAGAGAAGATGGACAACATGCTGAGTGCATGAGACAGCCATCCTAGATCAAACCAAAGGTCTAGCTAGCCCAGCATCTGACAACAGCCAATAGGTTAAGAAAAGCACAAGCTTGCATGGTTTGCCCTCCACAGTATTTCCCCAGCTTCTAGAGACTTCTGGTTTAGGAACTTTATGAGAAGAAGGGTTGTCCTCATATTTAGTGCAGTTATTTTATATATATATTTCTTGTAGTTACTTGTTTTATCCCTTTCTCAGCCCTTGTAAACAATATATTGTTATAGGTTGCAGATTTCAGATTCTGTGGTAGAAAACTATAACATGTAATTTTTTTACTGTTATGTAAACAGAGTAACATCTTCTGTGATTCTTTCACACCTAATGAAAAGAACAAGACTGTGCTTAATTATAAGATTTCAAAAAAAACATTTAGGATCTTCAGGTTTGGATATTGGTGATTCTCAGACAGCTTCTTTCTCTGTATTATTAAAAACACTGCCTTGGTATGTGAACATTGCTGAAGGTATCAGCCTTAATATTGAATAAAACCACAAAGTTCCCAGCACTTTGTGACTGAGAAACTACTAATCTGGTTTGAGTATTGCTAGTGCTGCTTTCCGCAACCTGCACGACTGAAATTACCTTATTGGTGGTCATTTAAATGCTCATTTTTGGTCCTCAGCTGCCACATTCACTTGCTGTATTTGACAGCAGCCTGGTTCCACCTGAGAGGAAGGAGAGGAAGATGAGGAAGGCACACATGAGGAAGCTGTGCAGAGCTGGACCTGGAGCCAAGTCACTGCCTTCATTAAGACGTCACCCCACACTCAGCTTTATGACCTCGGCGCTGTCTCTCATTACTGAATGGATTGAACAAGCTAAGCACTCTAGCAACCTGTTATTAAGGTTACCTGAAAACACAGCTCAGTCTAGCTGTTAGAGGTGTGACTGTCTTTGTTTTGGAAAAAAAAATCTAAATGAGAGCAACTCCTCCCCTTCCATCCAGTCTCACCTTACCTCTGCTAATCTGTCACACCCTTAAAATTTTTAGCTGAGTAAGATGAAACTACAGAGGAAACCATGAGTTATATGTGATTCAATACCAGGTTAATAGGACAAAAGGAGGGTGTTCTTATTCTTTTACTAGTGTGGTCTGCACAGCAGCTCCTCTCTTCCACTACTACACTGCCCATGCTTGCCAATTAGCCTAGGAGTCCATCCTGCTAATAGAAAACACACCTGTATGAGCCCCTCTTCTTGAGGACATGCTCCTGGTAAGTGGTTGACAGAGGAGCTTCTGCAGACTCGGTGGGAAATGAGTTTGCTTAGCCAGGACTTGGCCTGTCATTGACCGTGAGCACTCTCACTGCAATGGTGTCTGCAGACCAGGCCAGCAAGGGGCACTAAACCCCTCTGGCCCTGATAAGCAATTGACTCTTGCAAAAATAGGTCACCGAGGAGTGCAGACTGCCAGAAGCACACACGGTCAAATAAACAACTTTTGGGTGTGTGTGGCAGAATGAGGAAATATCTTAAAAACCAGGATCAGTAGTTCACTGAGAGAAATAATCCTGCTACCCCAGGATTCCAATTGCCACATTGAAGTTAATGTGAATATGGCCACCACCTTTGACACGTACAGGATCAGACTCCTGGGGCTCCTTCTGCAAGGCATGAAGCAATTCCCATACAGAGCTGAGGACGCTGCCTTTCCTGTAGAAGCTCAGGAGTTTTGAAGAGTCTAAAATTAAAAAAAAACCAAACCTGCTAGTGCAGATAATTCCTGAAAATTAAAGACCTGCAAAGACATGGATGCAATACATGAGTTAATTGCTTCTCATCTGATTTCAACAAAAACATAAATTACTGGTTTGGCTGATTACAAGATTGTGAGAGCACAGTTAAAGCTGAGATAGTACCTCTATTCAGAATATACTGAAATAATAAAGATAAGAAGGTAAATATAATTTATTTTTCAATTAAACAAAAGAAACCAGATAATTTTTGTTGATATCACTTTAATATCGTCTATTATTTAAACTCCTAAACCTTTAAAACCAGACTGATGACCTGCATTAAGGCCGAAACTCGCCACATTCTATTAATTTAAGTCAACACAAAGTATGAACAAGCAGTCCCTGTTTACTGCTGAAGCTGAAAAGAAAAACTGTTTTTCTGGAACCACCAACAGGGAAACACATGGAACTAGAACCTGCTGTAGCCATGACCAGTTTTTGGAAACAGCAGCCTTGTCTACAGTGTATTCAGTCTACTCCAATTTAGTCTAACTAAATTAAACTAACCCGCAATCGGCTGGTTTACTTAAAGGTGGAGATGTCTCCTGTGCTGGCAGTTTAGGAAGCAAAGAAGATTGCTTTCACACCCTCAGACAGCTGAGGGGCTGCCACCATAGGTCAGAGCAAAAACGAAGCCAGTTTGATTGAAGGTGAGGGCGTGAAGAAGCGTCACACCTCTGCCCCGCTCCCTCCAGTGCTCCTGCAGGAGCCGCCCAGGACAGCTGGGTCTGCACGCCGCTGTCGGAGCCTGCAGAGGAGCTGGAGGTGCCCCCACAGGGCAGTGACTGCTGCTGGGCTGGAGGGAGCCCTGGGTTTGACAGGTGTTGGTGCAGCGCTCTGCCCGAATCGATCCAGCCTGCTGCTCTAAAGGCAACTCCCCACCTAGTAAACAAGCGGCGGTCAGCGCATCCCCGCGCTGGTTAATCCGCAGCCCAGACAGGCCATGGGGAGATAACTGAACATTGATTTCCACACTGAAGGGGTGGACAAATGACTACATACTGTCCATTCAATATATGATATATGAGGAAAAACACATTTTAATTATTATCAGCCATAAACATTTTTTATTTTAGAAAAAAAAGAGGTCTAAACCGAAAGATAATGAAGTGTCTTGTTTGAGGCGTGGCCTCTTGTTTGCTGATTTAAAAAGCAAAGCAGTGCTTCTAAGACAGATAAAGAAGCCTGAGCTGTCTCTCAGAACAGCATATCCAGCACAACTTACACAACTTACACCTGACACAGATCAAGGGAATTTAAACTGGCTTTAGATCCTCACCCTTTCAGTCTTCTCAGGAGACAAAATAATGTCTGGTGGCATCTTCAGATTGACTAAATGAGGAAAGGAAGTCAGAAATTAGTTTGAAACATCTATGGCTCAGGCAGTGTGGGGAAAAAAGAAAAAAAGAAAAAATGGTGGTTTCCAGCAGAAGAGGTTACTAGCAACACTGAGACAGCAGCTAACCCAGTCACAGATAGTGAGGTTTGCTGTATTTTGTCATGTTCATTAGTTATGTGTTGATACCTGCTCCATGGGACTGTGGGCCTAGGACAGAAAGAAGTTTTCTCTGTGTTAGTTTCAAATAAAGAACCAATTTTTGAATTTTGTCCTCTTGAGCAGTGGAGTCAGTGGATTTGTTCCTAATAGCTGTCCAGAGGAGGAAAAGCTTTGTTTCTCTTCTTGATGTACTATGCAATAAACTGTAAAGAAACTGAAAGAGATGAGTCAAACAGGACTTTAGCTATTGGGAAAAAAATCTCTTTAAAAGAACTGAACTAAAAATTTCATATCTCAGTACCAATTCAATTTTTCCCAAAAGGTAGGATTGATCACCTGTGGGTGGGAACACAACAGACTCCTAGAGCATTCATTCAGTTTGGTATTGCTCTGGGCAGTAAAAAGGCCTTGGCAGAAGCTTTTGCTAAACACCATTACTTCAAGCTTTGGTTCTAATTATTTTACTAACATTTGCTCTAAGAAGATCTCATCAAACCATTTCTCTAGGGCAAAAGGCCAGTCATGCTTCCACTGGTCACAAATACTCTCTGTTCCCCTTGCACTTCTGCCAGTCTTTTTTTCCTGATGAAGTGTAACGTTTCAAAAAGACTGAGTAAAGTTGTTTGATGCACAGTATTACATAAAATTATGGTTTTAATTAGTTTTCAGCTGGTTTGTATCTATTCCTGAAGAAGGGTTTATTGCAAAAGACTGAACCAACTTCTCCCAGTCCTTGTTCTCTCTATTCCCCTGGGAAAGTTACTAATGGACACACTTCATCTTCAACATGAAATAGCAGCAGGTTTCATTTCTACAGAGAATCCAGATATATTATGAAGACAGGAACATGAAAGACACACCAATAATTCTTGCAGTATTATATTGTTATCTCAAACATCAGTTAAATTAATAGTTGTCTGTAAAACGTGCAGTTAGTCTAGACAAAAACACTCATACCAGATAGAGTAAATCTTTTAAAAAATGGCAAATTTCCTTTTTCATTCAACAAAATTTTTCATGAATGAACTTTTGGAACAAACCCAGCTTTTTGCTTTTCCCATTTAAATCGATTGGTAAAGGTTATTTCCTAATGCAAAGCAAATTGTTAATGACCTCCCTCAGCAAACTAGGTTCTGGACTTTAAACGTGCTTAAAAATGTCAAGTGTAAATTTAACTTTTGCTCATGGGGAAAGTCTCTGTGCAGTTAGACATTTCTGACTGCCCGCCAATCCAAATACCAGATATTCATGACGACAGTTCTCTTGTGAATGGGCAGGACTCTAGCAGGTATAGGTAGGTGAGTAGATGCACAAAAGGACAAACTCCTTCCCTAACTTCAATAAAGCTTCTCTGCTACTTAAATGGGTCTTCAGTAATATCCTAAGACCAAACAACAGGATAAATTGTGCTTGCCCAACTCAGATAAGCATGCACAGTGAAGTCAATGAAATAGATGTATAAGCCAGGTTAGAAAGCTTTGTCCAAATCTTTGTGCAGAACGAGCTGGAAGTATTTGGAAAACATGGTGGTGGTGTGATGAAGGTCTGATGGAGAGTGAGAAACGTCCTAGGCTACTCACACACATATCACCAGCATTGCTAAACGCTGCACCCAGAGAACAGGCAGACTTGGGGGAGGAATTATCTTCCATGGGTGGCTGCCGGAAGATGAGGTTTAGGTGCTGTTGTACTACTACAGATTGTTTACACACGTGAAGCAGAAAAAACGCTACCCAGAAGTAGGATTGGTAACACTAATCTCAAAAGCACAAGGAAGACTGTCTGTATGTATTTAGTATGTTAAGCAACATCACGTTGGGAAAGGGAAGTGGTACCATTTTCAGGCTGCTTTCTTACTGAAAAAAAGATTTACTCGGCCTTCCTGCCTTGTCTAGTATTTGCTTTTCTTCTTATCCTATACCTTTAAAGCCACAACAATTTCAGCTTGATTTTTCAACTGGACAAAGGTCACTAAGCAAATAAAGTTCGAGATGTTTTCAGAATGAAGGAAGCGAGGAAAAACACAGAATCATATGTGCTTTTTTAGAAATTCCAGTTATGCACAACTGAAGAAATAATTGACACGAGCTCACAAGAGGACCTTTAAAAGACCCAAAAAAACCAGGAAAAGTTGCAGTCAGTTTTTCATCAGTTGACAGGCGTGAGGCCATAGGAAGCTATTCAGCACAGCCCTTGTGAAATGGCCTGGTGGTGAACTGAAGTGAGACACGCTTTCCAAGCAGGGGAGGCAAAACGGGCAGTGGCACAACCAATCTCAGCAGGCTCCATCCCTCTGTAGCTGCTCACTCTCACGCACAGAATGGTTCAGCTTGGAAGGGGCCTCTGAAGATCATCTAGTCCAGCTCCCCTGCCACAGCAGGTTTGCCTAGAGCAGGTTGCAAAGAATGCATCCGGGCAGGTTTGAAAGTCTCCAGAGGAGGAGACACCACAGCCTTGCTGGGCAGCCTGCTCCAGTGCTCCTTCACCCTCGATCATGCCATTTGGAGGGATGGAGGAGAAGTAGATTAGATCAGAGAAGGGACACAGCTGAAAACAGCAAGACAATGTGTGTTACCTGGCTCACGTCCCCATTCTGCTTCACATAATGATTACACAGGAAAACTCGTGAGCACGTGGTAGAGACTGGCAATAGGAATTACCATACGGGAGTAGAGATAGGGCTGACTACCTGGTCAATGAATCCTTGCTCAGAGGTAATCTGAGCTTCAGTACCCACATTGTAAAGGCAGACAAAAATCTGGGATCTGCAGTAAAGGGCGAGGAGGAGTGGATGGCTATGCTGTGGTAATAAAAGGATTAAAACAGACAGGGAAGTTTTGCTCAGTCTGAGGGATACCTGACACCACAACTAGTATCGATGAACCCAGTGGAACTAGTGATGAGGTAAGATGTCAGGCAGTGTGAGAGTATCAGAGTTTAACCCTATGGAAGTGAAACTAAATTACTCCTATTTATAGTTTTTTGAAGACAAGAGTAAATAGCTGAACCTTGAAGAAATATAGTGACAGTTCCAAAGACAACAAATAACTGTTAATAAAATAAAACACTCATATATTAAAGTTTTTTCTTAGATCTGCAGGCAGACACTTTCTCCCTTAAGGCATGTGTGAAGCAATGGCACTGTGAGGCTGTGCAATCCTTTCAAGACTAGGCAGGATAAATCTGCTCACAATAAGCTCCAGGCTTTCATAGTTACAGCTACAAAGGAGCTGAGCTAAGGTCAGGTCCACACAACACCTCAACTGTGGAGTTCAATTTCACTTTTCCTTATGTCACAACTGTTTTTATTAAACTTTGTATAAAGAAAGGCTGAATTACCTATTAAACAGCCTCTTCTGTCAGAAGTCTTCATTACAATCTGTTCATATGTGTTTGTGCATCTTTACAGCATACTTTGTAGCTTAGCTAATGATAACACATGCAACAGTCACCTGGTGAGATTTATACAAGCTATTTATTACATATACAAACACACCTTCCAGAGCAGCACAAGTTTGCAATTTTCCAAACAGCTTCAGGCATCTGGACCTATTAATGTTCACTTAGGAAATTTCTACATCTGTGGAAAAACTCACCCTTGATGTCCAGAGACAGGCTGGTAAATAAATACCTTGTTTTTCAACAGGGCTAAGTCCCAGTGGAAGTCAAGCCTCTGAACATGAGGTCAGTGAATAAGGCAGCTTCCCCCTTCCTGACTGTAATCACAAGACCTCCCAGCTGGAAAATATGGTCCATCTGTAATCAGAAATAAATATGGACATGACAGCTACTTATACTGACTCCACTTTATGAAATCTGACTATAAAAAGTGGCCCTGTAGTTATCAATTTTCTTTAAGCCTTTACATTGCTGGGCTGGTGTAAAAGGCCATCTATGCAAGTAGGAATCCATCCCTCTTTGTCTTCTGTGCATGCAAATATTTACCCATCAGACAGTTAGCTCCACCCGAGCACGAACAAACAAAAACAACTGCTCACTGCATTCCAGAGAAACAACACAGCGCAAGAACAAAGATTTCCACATGCAAACACAGGCAACCAGCTAACCACAAAGCAGCAAAATCAGCAGATTTTTAAATGTTCAAAAATGGGGGCAATTTCTCTTTGATACCCACAAATCTTTGTGCTGCTGATTCAAAAATAAGGGATAGATGTCTGCCTGATTTTTCCAGCAGAGATTCCTCCAGTGAATGTGAGAAAATTAAACACATATTCAGCAGAATAGGTGCCAATGTTGGCTGATGAGAAGACTGATGGCTTCTCAGGTGGGATACAGAGACTGTGTAGCTTCTCAAATGGGACACAAAGCCGTTATATCTTGAGGTGTTTTGTTTCTCCTGGTTTTTATTCTTTTTGCTTGTTTCTCACTTACCAGATGCGAGGCATAAGAAACTCCTAACACCCAGGAGGTTAATGCCTGCTTGCCATGAAGTCTTTCTGCAATCACAGCTTCTGAGCCTCTGCAGTAGACGTGAAGGTACTGATCTCATCTTTACAAATGTCACGAACACCTGGCCCTGTGAGGCAATACACAAACAAACCTGACCAAACAGTGAAACCTGACTGGGCTGGGGACCTATAAGCCATTCTGTATGATAACTGGGTAGAAATATATAGTTGCCCTCTGACCTCAAAGCTTGAATCTATCCTACTTTGTTTACTTCTCAATAAAGAAAGCAGAACCTTTTGGTGAAGAGGAGAGAAATGGGCACCTCCCAAGGCCAGTCCAGACAAACTGGGACCTCAGCAGCTCTCTACAGGTACTATTTCCCCCTTGCTCTCTCCAAGCGCAACTGAAAGCAACAGCCACTAACCTCAGCACCTCCATCACATGCATTCATCTGAGTAAACTGTGTGGGCACAGTGCATGTCCCCGAACCATGCACATTGTTCTCCTGTGTGTTTTGAACTCCTTCAGCACAAGCAACCTCACAAAATAAGCCTGAAGAAGCAAGCTAAGCTGGCAGTGTGCAGTACAGATCATTAAAAGGTAAAATTTCCAGAATCCTAACCTAGCATTTGAGTTAAGACTAATCTGTTAGCAGGATCTGTAAAAACAGTAAAATTTACTGTGGCATATTTGAAGGTGTTGTATAAGGTCCAGTCCTGGCAACAGCCATAGTAAGAGTTACACTGGCATAGAACTAGTACGATTTAGCACATAATTAGGTCCTTTGAGTTTGCATGCAAGTGGCTTGATCTCATTATTACAAGTGTGGCCTTTTATGAGTAAAAGCTGAAGGGTTTGGCTTTAAGTAAACACATTTTTCAGCATGACCTAGCTTCAGCAGTTTCTAAAGTATTGCTCTGGGCAAAGTTGTAGTCTTCCCATATGCTGCACTTTTTTAACTTAAAGTTCAGCTTGACTACCTGAAAAACTACCCAGCAGTTCTTACCAGCTAGGTACAGCAAACTGCATTTAAGAGTCCTGATGTAATCCCTGAAATGGGGCTCTTCAGATTTCACCTGAAGAGTGGCAGGGTTTCCAGTGCCACCCGTGGCGCAGCGCGGAAGCCACACTGTCACACCACACCACGCACCTGGCCACACGCACGTTCTCTCCTCGGTGTTGCTATTCCTCTGGGTTGGTCTTCCTGGTTGCATTGGGAGCTTTGCACTGGAAAGCTCTTCCCAATGTCCCGTTCCAAAGCAAGACCAATCTCTGAACAGATGACTCTACAACAGCGTGGGAGAAAAAATGACAGTAAGATTAGTTCTACATATTCGCAGTCTCAAGGCAGCAGCCTGGAGGAGAGGCTGGCTGTATTCAGGCACCTCCTCTGACCTCTTTCATACTGTCATAATTTCGCCCTGGGAGGTGAGCTATAGATGTCTTGACTTTTTTTAAAAAGGCAATGTGAATTGGGCAGAATCACTCTATGTGACAAGCTTTGAAGGGTTTCCCATACAGGTCTAGACCTCTTGGCCACAGTGCTCCCGAGTTTTAAGGATATGAAGATGTACAGATCCAACCAGAGTGTGTGATACTGAGTCTATTCTTGGTAGCCACAGCTCTGCTATTTATAGTTATTACCATGGTAAGGACAGGGAAGGAAAGGGCAGAACAGAGGACTGGTCATCTGATCTAGACCTTGGCTTTCTCATCAGACATCAAAGCTGTAGTTAGCTCTCCTAGATGGGAACATTCCTTCTACCTGACATAGTGAGAAGAGTTTGGAAAATGAGGATGCTGTAACGCTCCTTCCTCTCCTGCGTAACTACTTGCTCCGAGCGAAGTAGCTACAGGAGAGTGTCACTACATGTCCTCCCCCACTGCAACAAGCTTTAAGCATTTATTGGAGGAGTAACTCCTTTGTCGTGGCTTCATGGTTAATCCTACAAGCTAGCATATGAATTCCAGAAGCATCTTCCTCAGGCACATGTGACAAGAGTAAGCAGGAAGGTTGCCATCATGAGAGGACACAAAGTGCTGGAATTGTGCACCACGAGAAGAGAGCTGTAAGGGGAACAGTTCACGCTGCAACCCTTGAGGAAATTTCCGAGTGACTGAGTCCCAAGTCACCAAGCAAGTGAAAAACATTTGAGCTTACAGCCAGCCATGGACACGCTCACATGTACACCCTGGAGGAGGGGCCCTTTTGGAAAACCTGATATTGTGTACGGAAAGGTGATAGAAATGTGCTTAGTTTTCTTCTTCATTCAAGTCACGTTTCCAGCAAGAAATAAATGCATATAAAAGACAATGTTCCTTCTGAGTTTTTTAATCACAATACCTCTATTTATTTTACCTATTCTTTAGACTATCATGGCTTGGACTAATATTATAAAAAAATGGCCACCCCTCATCTAACGATTGATGAGCTATTCATTTACAAAGGCAATATATCCAAAACTTTCAGGGAAATCTACTCCTTATACTGCCTTGCTTTTTACATCACTGCTACTGTAAAAGAAAAAAAAAAAAAACAACATGGAAACACCATTTCTAACTAGTATTTTTAAAGGTCTGCAGGTAGTAAATATAAATGGATAAAAGTGAATATAGCCAGACTGGAATTCCAACAATTTTTATCCCCACCTGGGTAGAACAGCTTGCCTCAGTAACACTGCTCATGCTAACAAACCTACTGCCACCAAAGCAGCAGGTTTTTCAACAACAATATAACCAGCAAACACTATTTTTTTCATGATGATGTTTAGATGGAATCACTGACTGAAAATCAAGTGTGAACTCAATGAACTCGCCGCTGCACAACGCTGCAGAAGGACGGGATGAATGGAGTGGAAACGGTGGAAAGAGGCCGTCTTTGTGTGGGACAGAGCCCCATTGACAGCAGCCGGGACCCACAGCTGCGTGGGGGAGGCTGATGAGCTAATTATGGGAGAGCTGCTCCATGAATTTACAGACACATGGAGACTGCAGCCTATGTAGAATTGTGCTTTCTGGGTTTTTTTGCTGGTAAAAAAGCAGCTAGAGAAATGTCGGCAACTAAACAAAAAGAACTTCAGTGAACGTTTGTCACATGCCCACTACAATATTATTATCTCCAAAAAGAGAGAGTTTCGGTAGGATCACTTAGGGCTTCATTTCCACGCTCAGACTCCAACTATAGTTTTTCACCCTCCAATTATGTAAAAGCAGCCAAGTTTTTAAGTTCTGCTCACTGTAGATGACTCACGTTATTACAGACTATCCACCAACACATTTTGCTTTACGCCTTTGTTTTACATGCCTGGAGTGTTGTGGCGAGGGTTTGCCTTGCTCAGAGCCTGTACGACTCGCAGGCTGCTCGTTGTGCCGTGTAATCACTGCCCGTCCTGCTCCTTTGGGCTCTTAACCAGCTCCTCCACTGGGACTTGGGCAACTTCACAAAACCAACCTGCAGAACTCAGGACACACCATTGGTTACCGAGGCACGCTGACCTCCAAGAGGGCACCATGAGATCTCCAGGCTTTGCCGCAGGTTCCTCAGAGTTCACACGACTGCACTGGAGACTGCTGGTGAAGCAGAGAACTCAAGTCTAATAAGCTGCTGGGGTCAAAAGATTTTTTGAACTCTTGTACATAAGGTTGGCATCGGGAATCAAACACTGCATGTCACTAAATCCTTCTGTGGAAACACAGGAGGCTGAGGCTTAGCTTATGACTGGGAAGGTTTCTGTTCTCTCTGTCAATAGGAGAAAGTCTTGAAGGTGAATGAATAAATTCTAAAAAGTCTCCAGTGAAGCAGAGGGAGAGCAGCTCTAGGCCTTAGACAGGTCTTGCTCTGTGACTCTCTACCACTGCCTTCTGAGATTGTATCAGCACACAGATCATTTTTTTTAATCTAGATTAAGTAGGGAAAAAAATAAAATGTCCACGTATCCTAAGCTTCCTGCATAAAGAAGCCCATGAAAGAGCCTTTGGGAGACAAGAATGTTGTCAGAGTCCAGAACATCACGGTGTTTAATACAGAGAGGATGAAAGAACAGGTGAAATTATTTATTTATGTAACGAGTAGTGGTGCTGAGTACTTCTAGATTCTGCTGTCTTTGCTAAGGAAAGAGATAAAAATAACCATGCCATTAATCCTACAAAGACACATGAGCGCTTCTTTCCAGAAATAACTGTTAAGCATAAAATTTCAGGCATTAATGAAATCATGCAGAGGCCTAAACCTTTTTGGGATTCTGAAAGGAAATGTAAAGCAGTATGACTGGAAAGCAACACAAACTAAAGGGACATTTCTTCTAAGCAGGTAACTTCAGGAAGAACATGTTTAAGGCCGGTTTCTCAGCTAGTGTAGATTTGTGTTGTTTCCACCAGTTTTAGCAAAGCTGCAGCAAATTTCACCATCTCAGTAGTCGGTCTTTGCTGTCTGAAAGAAGCCTGGAAGAAAGAAGGGCACCACCACATGATAGCATGAATGTGACATTAAAAAGGAATAAAATATGCTGCAGGAAGTACCAAAAGAGGCATACTCATGAGGAAAGAAAAAACACAAGTAAAAAAAAAATGCTTAAGAGGCTCTTCCAGGAAAGAAAAACAGCAGACGCAGCACAAGGGAATGTGAACTCTGCCCAGACTCTGAGAATATGAGTAAGGCTCAGGGAAAAAACTTTTTATACCAAAAGATATTTTTTTTTCAAATAAAGTAGAGAGGCAGCACAAGCAAGGATGAATTATATGTTTCCCATAGGCCAATTCCAGAGAGAGATTTCTTACAAAGATGGGTTGTTTCATCTTAGATCCACACTCCTGCTGATAAATCTCAAAGTCATTCAACAAGAAAGAAAATTTCCCAGGGAATGAGTTCTAGCTCTTATTCAGAGCTGCTGAAGGGATTGCTTAGCGGGCCGGGGGTACAGATAAATTGCTTGTGTCAACTCCAAACTCATACACAGTTGCCATGAAAGAAAGCGTTATGTCTGCATGTGATTTCCTGGAACAAATTGAATGTTTCTGCAGAGGACTCCATAACATGCTGACAATATATTAAGATTGTATTCTCTGAGAAATAGTTAAAGTTATAGTGCAGGTCCACTGGGTCAGAAAAAAAAAAAAAAAAAAAAAAAAAAGAAAAATGGGAAATAAATCATTTTGTCAAAAATCTGAGAGAAGCAGCAATGGCAAATGAATATTTACAATTCCACCGAGAGAGGACACATATACAGTGCTTCAGCAGTGAAGTTTGCAAGACAGGGCTGGGCTGATCCCGAGCTAGTCAGTGCTAAGAGAAGAATACAGGTCTCTTCTGTCACTTCCAGCAGTGGCACTAACCATTTGTCCATCGCCCAGACAGCTGAGTATGTCATCCAAAAGCACGTTGCTCAGCAGGCTCAGCTCCCCAAACTCTGCATCCCAGCCAGAACCGAGCTGACATCAGAAGGAAATGGCCATATCCCAGATGAATTTTGCTCTTTATGGCATACAGAGGACTTGTCTCTTTCCATATCTTTGATTCCATACTTTTTATTTGTTATATTTAACACGCCAATGAAAGACAACTGTAGCCATCATTGAACCATCATTGAAAATTGGTGGTCCAAGAACTTGCATGGTCATTCTGCCCATCACAGGCAGGGCTGGCAACTGTACTTAAATCCTCCATGTAATCTCTTAGTAAGAAAGCCACTCAGTCCCATATTCTTCCCAGCCTTAAAGAGGGCATATCTCATTTGAAAAAGAAGACCTGCCGGCTCCAGTGGGGCCAACTAAACAAACAAGAAATCCAGTGGTTCCCACTGCATCCAAACACTACCCTCCCATGCGTCCTGGAGAACCAGCATCTTACAATAGGAGCCTGGCAGCCAAGACCTGCTCTCCGGACAACTTTCAGTGCCGAACTCCAACACCATATGCAGCACATACAGTTGGCCGTCTCTGCTCGGCCGCTTTCCAGACCCTTGCGGAAGGGTCTGCTCCTTGGGGGAGCGCTGAAGGCGCTGAGGGGGCGCTGAGGAAGCGCTGAGGGGCCGCTGAGGGCGCACTGAGGGC
>NW_008623994.1:0-871 GCF_000691845.1 Merops nubicus
GTGGAGGGTGGGTGGAGGTGCCCCTTTAAATTTTTCAGGGTGAATTCACCCCAAAAATCCACCTCTTCCCGCAGCGCTCGCAGACGTAGGGCTTCTCCCCCGTGTGCTGCCGCACGTGGGCGATGAGGGAGCTGGCTTGGGTGAAAGCTTTCCCACAGATCAAACACTGGCAGGGCTTCTCTCCTGGAAAACAAACCCCAAAAAGACCCACGTGAAGCACGGAGCTCCTCCCAAAAAAAACTCCTGGGGGAGAAGGGCAAGGGCAGAGCCGCGGCCTCACCGGTGTGGATGCGGACGTGGCGCTGCAGAGCCCCCCGGGCGGCGAACTGCCCCTGGCCGGGGGCACAGAACGAAAGGTTTTGTGCCGTTTGAGGTTCCCTGGGAGCAGAGGAGGCTCGGTGGAGGGGGGGATGCACAGACCCCGCTGCCCTCTCTCCACCCTTCCCAGCGTTGCTCCCTTGGGAAAAAGCCCCGTCGCTGTTTTCCGAGCCGGGGCAATTTTTGAGGGGATGGAGAGACCCCATCAGGACCCCTGGCAAGATGGGAGATGTCCCTATGGCCAAAATCTGGATTGAGGGCTCTTTCCAGGAGCACCCTTGGGGTCCTGGTCCCACAGAGGGAGAAATCTACACCCCACAGTGACAAGGAACGTGCTGCGTGCTGACCCCCTCCCGTGTGCCGCAACGCCGCCCGTCCCCTCCCTGAGGCACCCAAAACTCCGTCACCCCCAACCTCACCCCGGGGCTACCTGAAGTGGTGAACTGCTTGCCACACTCCCGACACTTCAGGGGCCCGTCGGCGATGTGGATCTTCAAATGAGCCTTCAAATTCCCCACCTGGGGAAGGACAGAGGATGCCGAGAACCCCCCGA
>NW_008623994.1:913-1609 GCF_000691845.1 Merops nubicus
CACGTGGGGAAGGCAGCGGGATGCGAAGAACCCCCCGACACACCGAGAGCCCCGTCACGCGTCCCCCCTAAAACCTCCCGTCGCGGCTGCGACTCCTCCCGCCCTCCCCGGCCCACCTGGTTGAACTTCTTGTCGCAGTGGGGACACTTGTGCTCCTTGTCGGTGTCGTGGGTCTCCAGGTGCCTCATTTTGGAGGTGGGGTCTGAGAAGGAGCGCCCGCAGTAGTCACACTGGTAGGGCTTCTCCCCGCTGTGCACCAGCTGGTGCCGCTTGAGGTTGCCCGAGGTGGTGAAGAGCTTGCCGCAGTCCTCGCAGCGGTACTTGGCCTCCCCCGTGTGCCTCTTCTTGTGGAGGGTCAGCACGCTGAAGTCGCAGCCGGAGGGCTTCAGGGAGGTGAGGAGGGGGCCGGGGGTGAGAGAGCCACGGGACAGTGAGGGTGGGTAAAGACCTCTCAGGTCACCCAGTCCAACCGTCGACCCAACGCCAGCGTGACCATCAAACCATCTCCTGAAGTGCCACAGCCACGTCTTGTGTCCCTCCAGGGATGGGGACTCCATCCTCAGAGGAACCAGGGTGATGTGCTCTCATCACCCCATCCCAGCTCCATCAGCCTCATCCTGGCTTCACCACCCGGTCCTGGCTCCACCACCCCCATCCTGGCTCCCTCACCCCCATCCCGGCTTCCACCCCCCCCCC
>NW_008623994.1:2108-2632 GCF_000691845.1 Merops nubicus
CCTGCTCCATCCCCATCCCCAGCCCCACCCCCCCCATCCCTGGCTCCAACCACCACAAAAGGCAAGGATGGGGCAGAAAGTTCCATCTCCTCCCACCTCACCACGCTGACGAATTTCACAGGTTTGACCTTTTGTGCCCAAATCCACCTTTTTATAAGCCCCATGGGTGTCTCTGAGCAGCTGCCACCCCTCGACCCACCCTCTGGAAAGCTCCAACCCCCCCAGGGCGGTGCAGGAGGTGGGGTGGCTGCTGCAGGGGGCTGTTCCTCAGCCCCTGGGCCCCACGCTGCTGGGGGTGGGGTTACCTGTGTGTCTTCTCGTGGGCCTTGCAGGCGGCGGGGTCGGAGAAGGCCTTGCTGCACTCCCTGCAGGAGAAGGGCTTCTCCCCGGTGTGGATGCGGATGTGCCGCTTGAAATTCCCGGTGTGGGTGAACTCCTTCCCGCAGTCCTGGGGGGCGCAGGGAGAGGGGCTGAGGGGTGACTGCTGTCCCCACTGTCCCCCCTCCCCCCCCCGGGGGCCGTCC
>NW_008623995.1:0-293 GCF_000691845.1 Merops nubicus
GGTGGAAGGCTGGATCCTTTTTGTCACGGGCATCCACGAGGAGGCCACGGAGGAGGATATCCACGACAGGTTTGCTGAGTATGGGGAGATAAAGAACCTCCACCTCAACCTGGACCGCAGGACGGGCTACCTGAAGGTGGGAATCCAGAGCTGGGATCCAAATTGGGTAAATCCCCCCCCCAGATCTGGGTGTTTTTCATGCTCCTTCCCCCCTAGGGGTACACCCTGGTGGAGTACGAGACCTACAAAGAGGCTCAGGCAGCCATGGAGGGGCTGAATGGGCAGGAACTGAT
>NW_008623995.1:343-584 GCF_000691845.1 Merops nubicus
GGTGAGAGGGGGGGGCCGGGGGGGGGCTTGGTGTGCCCCAGGAAGCTCCACGACCCGGGGTTGGAAGGGAACCATCCCATCGAGTTCAAACCCCATCCGTGGATGGGTGTGGGTGGGGAGAGACCTTCAAAGAGCTTCTCAATCCAACCCCCCTGCAGGGAGCAGGGACAGCCCCAGCTAGAGCAGGGTGCTCAGAGCCCCTCACCCTCCCCTGGAAGGTCTCCAGGACTTCAACCTCCTT
>NW_008623996.1:0-58214 GCF_000691845.1 Merops nubicus
AAATGATTCTATGATTCTATGATTTAGTGGCTTGTTCAAATCTGTCCTGAGTTATTAAAGAATCTCTGTCTGAAGATATTTTAGGAGCCCAAGGGCTTGTCTTAAATACGTACTTATTACTAAATTAAATTGAAACAGAATATCTGTATTCCTTCATTTGCATAGTTAATGTCCACAAAGCACCACTTGAGTAAAAGGAAGTAAAGGGCTGAAGTGCAATAATGGGTCCATTTGCTGGTGTTCCACTCTGTTTTACTCCTATACCAACAGCATTATGCCATAGAGCTACTTCAAAAAGCTTGGAAAGAGCATGGTTTTGCTGTAAACATCAGGACAGGGAGCTGCTGACTTCAACAGTAAGAGTTTCTTTAAAACAGGGGTGAAGCAAACAGTATTTCTGTGTATGTGCTCTAGACAGACAAGCACTTGCTTGTGCAGAGATGTTGGCAAACTGTGGTCCTGCATGACAATGATGCTGGTGTAACTGATGCACAGTAATTTGATGCCTTCCATCATGAGCCTCTCCAAGATGAATGTAAAGTAATGCTTTCTACTGTTTCATCTGTCTTGTTTAGCAGTTAATCCACAACTATCTGCAAAATGATTGCTGATGTGCACCCTGACACAACCTTTAATTTAAGAAAAACACGTACTGGTCATTTTGTTGTTGATGGTTTTTTTTTGTTTGTTTGTTTTTCTGGAATCATAGAAATTAGTGTGACAATTACTGTATTTCTATTGAGGTGGTATATGGGAGACAGATACTGGGTTTGTAAGTTCTGTCCAGCTGCTCTTTTTGATAGCTAACTGTGGTGTCCCGCTACGCAGCACCTCTGGAAGCACTTGTGGATCTCACTGTGGCAGTCTGTCTGTCACAGGAATATTGTAGCCAGAACAGACTAAAGACATAAATAAGAATTTGATATGAAGTTCTCCTAAGGGCAATTGAAATAATTGGATAAAGCAGACAAACTTTCAATAGCATTAAACAGTTCTTCAAGAAGGCTGATATGTCCAAATGCTTGTTTGATTTCTTTGCGTCAGTTACTTTAGGGACAGACACTGCCTCACCCCTCAAGCCTTGCCTTATTGAAGCAATTTCTGCAGATATCACACTTCAGCAGTTTTTTTGAGATAATTACCCTGTTGCTATAACAACCCTACCTTAATGTTTCACCCAGTCTTGATATTCACAGAGTAAAATGGATTACAATTTCCTATTGTTTCCTCTCTCGTATCCCAATATTGTATGTCCAGTGTGACCACAAGTGAAACTTGTAAATCAATACTGGTTGAGTTTAGACTGGGGTGAACAAGTACCTACTGTTCCAGCTAGCAGTATAACAGCAGCATGGTACAAGCCTAGGAGACAGTAATGAACAGAGATGGCAAAAGGCAAAAAAACCTGTTTGTTAGTTCTAGCTGTTTGACCCAGCTGATGGAAACATCATACTGTAGACCCCAGATAATAGATATCAACAATTGTACTCACTTCATTTTCCTCCCAAGGCTGATAAACACTCTCTGTTCTACACTGAAACCCCAGTTCAGTTTTGGAGGTTTCAAAAAGTGTGAAGGTTTGAGGTCAGAAAGCAGGAAGTCTTCTAGGAGGTACTGTGAAATTTCTGAATTCTCTGCCTGTAGAGTGAGCTCTGTGACATCTTGAGACTGCCCACTGCACTGCTGTGCCTTCAAAAGATTAGGGTGCTTCCTGAGCTGGGGACTGAGCATGGGTATGTGAAGGCTTAGAAAGGTACTTCTAACTCAGTTTGTTTGCATTGTTCATCAATAAAAAGATTCTATGTGTAAGAATAGGCATGGCACACCTAGTTGGGTGGACAGAGGGTAGGGGTTGTCAAGGGCATAGCAAGATCCTAACTGTCTGATGAATAGTGGGATAAATAGGAATAAACCTCTGTGGAAATCAGTGGAATGTATTTACCCTATTCTTGGCAAGAGGGGAATGATTCTTACCCCCAAGGTGTCATTGCTAACATAGACATCTGTTTTATAGCCTGGTTCCTGGTACACATTTGTGAGCAATGTAGAGCTATCAATTGGAAAAGAGGGGTTTGGGCCTTTAGTCTCATCTGCTATTGCTTTGTGATTTTTTTTGTATGTTTGTTTCACAGACAGTCAAATCCTTTCCTTCTAGTGTCACTGAGCCATAGATGAACACTATGGTATTGGGACACTACGTGTTCAAAGAATATGCTTTGACAGTTTAATCAAAGGGGGTGGGAGCAAGCTTTGGGCTGCTGGCACAGTCCCAAGCTAATTCTTTTTTTAGGTGATATTTTTTTGTTAAGCAGCTTGTACATTTTGACTTCCCAACAGCTGCCACCAGTCATGGCCAACCACTCTGTCTCAAAGGCTGTGGTTTTGTCTTGACTAGGTCAGTGAGAACCCCACTGGGTAAAGAAACATGGAGGGTCTTGAGTGGTTTCTCAGTATTTCACTTGTAAGAACAAAATTAGCTCAGAATGAACCTGCCTTCAGTCCTGCACTTGTGCCAAAGTGAGGTGCCTTTGCATAGCCATTGTCATTTTCATTTTTTATTTATCTGACTAAAGGCAGAAATGACAGCAAATCAAAATTTTTACCTGGAGGGAATTTCCAGTATTTTAGGTTTTGGTTTTTTACCTTTGAGCATATTAAAAGATGAAATAGAAATGTTTGTCACAAAGGTGTTCCTGAAATGAATTAAACAATTTTGGAGCAATGAGGGCTTCTGGCTGAGCAATCACAACATGCTGTCAGATACGTGGTTTAGGCAGTATGTCCAGAAACTGTGGGGTCATTAAGTACCTAACAGCAGCACCTATGAAGCACTTAACAACTTAAAAAGACACAGGATTCAATGCTGAAGCCATGCAGACAAGCTGTTTAATTCAGGTCTTCTAGTAGGAGAAGACTGGACATAAAAATTGTAAATAAAAATCAGAATTTTCTTAAGGAAGTTTTCAACTCTGTGGAAGCCAGGTCTCATTGGAAAAATATCTTTAAATCTTTTTTCCTGTTCAGTTAAGAAGGATGTTACCCTTCTCTTTGTCATACTCCAGGAGAACAAGTCTTGCCAACACTCAAAAGAAAAACCAAACACTTGTTGTGGCAGAGATCAGATCTCAACACACAGTCAATCAAGACCTTCTTTTTCTTTATCAGAAAAGTCTTGGTCTTTGTTTCTTTCCTGACTCTTTGGATGCAGTCTTCAGGCTTTATCAAACTTGGAGACCAACCAGCTCTTGAAAATGCTGCCAGGAAAGCTCTCAAATACATGAACTGAAGTTTTCCCCAAGGCAGGAGGCAGAATTTACTGGCTCTTTCAGAATATGTTTTTTTTGAGCCTTTTGTTTGTATTGTAGCGTTTCTTCAGCTTTCTTTCAGCATCTGTCTAGACAGTGTACACCAGTGGGTTGTTAGGGAATTCTTCAGGTATAGGGCTACTCACCGGAGAGGAACTGGACAGACCCAAGTGGTGTTTTCTCTTTTCACCATCTTGTCAGGTCACTTGCTGCAGACCTGGAAAAGCAGCAGGCAGGGGACCACGCTTTGGCAACAGTCCCTTCAGGTGTATTCTGTTATAGCACATTATTCCTTGGGGTCAGCAGGGCTGTGTTCTGAAGTTTATTTTATTTTCTCTTCTTGCTTTCAAAAGCAGGAGTTGCAGAGCAGTTTCAGGATGGACACAGGCAGCTTACTGTTCCTCATCCCCCCTTTTTGTGCTCAGGGTGGGAGCGCAGAAAGTGAGAAGAATGAGTGCAAGCTACTTTTACATGTCTCTATTTTTTGTCCTGCCAGGGGACTGCATGGTAACCAGAATAGCCTGAAGGTTGCTTTTCCTTGGATTCTGTGCTGTGCTTAGAGAGTAGGTGTCTGATAGAGGTCAGCTTCATTTAGTGTCGTGGTTCGTGCTACTCACTTTGCGTAACTTTGCAGGCTGTTGAGTCTCACAGGGCTATGATAGAGCTCCTTAAAAACCTCTTAGGCATGCTTTCCTGGAGAAGTGGGACAGAAATTAGACAGGAGTGCCAGAGAGAGGACTCACCTTGTGCATTTGGGCAGCTAGCACACCCCTGCTGTTTATGCTTGGCCTTTCTGCTTGTGCTACAGAGCAGCATAGAGGCATCTTAGCCTCACAAGACCATCAGATAATTCAGATTGGAAGAGGCATCAGGAAGTCATTAGTCCAACCCATGTGTCAAAGTAGGGTTAGAT
Organism: Merops nubicus; assembly: GCF_000691845.1. NCBI lineage: Eukaryota > Metazoa > Chordata > Aves > Coraciiformes > Meropidae > Merops > Merops nubicus. The sequence goes on from NW_008623996.1 coordinate 4,219, forward strand.
TAGTATGCTCAGGCCTCTGTCCAGGCATATTGCCAGGAAGACTCTTATCATGTGTAACAAATGGGTAATGCTTCTCCAGACACTTCTGTTTCTTTTCTGAAAGCAGTAATATTCTCAGGAAACTGTGACAAAAAAGCAACAGAAAAATAACTCAGTAAAAAGCTCTGATTTTTTTTTTTTTCCTGTTCTTTAAGCATTGGCTTGTAAATGCTTCGTTGTATCTCTGCAACCTTTACCACGGTGTACTGCTCTTTGGGTAGAAGATTGTTTCTTCCTCCACAAAACAGTCATCTATCTATATTTTAAGCATTTTTTACAATCACCCCCTGACTACAAAAGCATTTATTAATTTGCATGATAGGTGTTTTATATGAGCTGGAAACAGGTATGGAGACAAATCATCTGACAGTTTCTGTAAGAGGTTAGGTGCTCCATACCACTTTTGATTGTCATTTATTTTAGACTTCAGTACCATAGTCAGATTGAAGATATGGAAATTACCACAGGGAGCTCCAGTCCAGCCAGAAGCTGGCTGAAGGGGAAATAACTCATTTTAAAGATGTAGTAGCAGGAGGTTCCTAGATGATCTGACCCTGTTAGTTTCCAGTAACAACCTTAACACATACAGTACAAGTGCAGCACTGACAGAAGAGGGATGCATCATGATAGAGAACAATATGAGAATTTTGGAAGAAGGATGTTAGATGTGGCTGAAAAATATTTGACTCCAGGATATTAAAAAAAAAACCTTTAGGACAAGAAAGTCTCTAATATAAACTTCTACTGTGAGATGATCAGAGAGAAGTGACTGAGGTAGATTTGAATGTGTTTGTCAATGACAAGTGGCCAGACACACCTAAGAGATACAGATAAGAAAACATACCCCTAGGATTCTTTGGGAAAAATGTTTCTTGGCCGGGGAAGTTTAAACACTACTGAGCAGTGTCCTAATGAGCCCTCCCCTGAAACACAGCAGTTGGGATGTTTCTCATCTGCTCTCAAGAAAGATGAACAGAAACCAGGAGCCAAAAAATTCTGTCCAGCTAGCCAGAAAATGAGACAGTCTGTAGGAGACAAGAAAATTATTATTGAAATGGAAAAAGAAAGGCTAAGGGATTGTAGATTGTGCTTTTACTGTATAAATGCAACCAGAAAACACATACCTTACACAGTTACATGCTTTTGCTTCCTGTGCAAAAAGGAAAGCAAAAAGGAGAAGGAATTTTCCTTCTCCTTGTTTCTGGGGTTTTCACAGAACTGGCTGGACTTGAACAGTGCTAGGACTGGCAAGAAAAATAGTGGGAGACACTCATATTTAATAGGTAGTTCATGCTGAGATTAGGGTTTTAGGAAGCCACTTTGTGTTTATCTCCATGTCTTTCATTCTCCTTCCAAAGCTGTTGTAAAGCCATACTCATGAAGTCAAATAATATTTGTCTCGATCATTTTTTGGGAAGATTTCTGATCTTGTGTCCTCCTTCCCTTCTCCTTGTAAATAATTTCCATTTAGGAAGTACATTTGATCTGGGGATTTCCTAAAAATAGCTCACAAATACATCTGCATCATGTATTAAACCTTATTTCTGGCATGGAGACTAATCCCACTTCCTCCTTTCCCATACTCATTTGCAACCCTCCTACAGTTTTACTCTTCTCCAGGGGACTAGCTTTAATATCCATATCCTTATTCCCATTCTATATATTGCCTTTGCTGTCAGTGCATCCATTGTTACTGAAAATCTCAGTAAATTGTTCCTTTAATTTTGGGATCACACCTAGATTATCTTTAATTCACAGGTCACCTGATCATGAGGACTAGCAGGCAAACATTTTTCCTGGTTACCTTTTGCTGTGTATTTCCAAATGGCATTTTGTCATTTTGGTTTGTATCCCTTGCAGCAACTAGCTCAGGCTGATTTTTGACAGTTCCTGTTTTTTACCTTTGTACATCTTAACCTGTGAAATCTGGCTTTACTTACTAATCTGTCCCTTTACCTTTCTAGCTCTTGTAACTTTTTTGCTTATATCCTTTGCAAGGGTGGTTGGTTGGTTTGTTTGCTTTCCGCTTGACAGTAAAGATTTCTTTAACTTTTAGCTCTTCAGACAGTGGAAAATTCCTTTCTTCTTCCACAGTCAAACTGCAGTATCATCTCAGTCCAGCTGATTTTACTGACAACCAATTTAGCTTGTCTGAAATCCAAATCTTTAGCTAAAGATCTACTCCTATGTATTCTTTTATTTTAAATATACATGGAACCAAATTGTGATTAGCCTGAAGTTACTTTTTATTATTTTTATTCCATTAACCATCTCTCTTTTAATGTCCTTTTCAGTTGTTGAATTCCCACAGAGTAATGTCTCATTGACTGTCTGTTACTGTGATGAGGGCTTGTATTGTCTAATATACCCAAGAATGCCTTGTTATTACCCATATTGATAGCATTTGTTCTTCAGACAGTATTTTTGAAATTTAGTCTTCCCATAGCTCTACAAGTGCCTTTATTCTCTTTGAAATGGAACTAGAGCTCTCTGTCACAACCAGTCAGACCAATTTAAAAGTGCGTCTCTCCACTTACATGAAAATTCAACCAAAACCCACCAATCATCTCCTCTGACTGTTCAAGCACCATATCTGCAGAAATACTTGTTCCACTTCCAGTGACCACACCTACACTTCATCCTGCAGTACCAAATGTTGTACAATCTGACTGCTTTGCTTTTTTATTAAAAATATAGAAGTTTAGCTCCTTGAAAACTTTCAGGTTTCCATGCTTAGCAAAAGGAAAGTTTTTCCTGATGGAAAAAAGACAACACAGTGCCTGGGATGAAGGAGATCCCACCAGTGACATCAGTGTCTGGGCAGCCTTTGCTAGTGCTCATATGTCTGTATTAGGACTCACTGGCCTTCCTGGTGCCCATTTCCTCCTGTTTGCTCTGCTGCACTAGTTGTGACAGGTCTCTGTGGGTGACTGAACACGGTGAATTTTCACAACACATTACAGTTATAGAAACACATATGCTAAATTTTGCTGTGCTTAGACACTGTGAAAATACAAACTGTTCAACAGCTATCATCATAATTCCCTTTGTAAGCCTGGCAGTGCTGCTACCCACCATACAGGCTGGGCTGGTTAATGGTCTTTTAAATGGACAAATCCTGGCAAATCTGTCTCTGTGCTTCAGAGTGGAGTGTGCCATCCTTTGAAAACTGTTGGGCTACCCACTATGCTTCAAGGTTTTCTTTTGCTTGTCTCACTCATGTTCCCTACATGTAAAAAAGAAAGCTACTCACTGTCAGAGAGAGAGATTAAAGCTTTACAGAACATTTGGAAGGAGGAGTCCTGGCAGAGCCCATGCCTGGGCTAAACTGTGATGTTGGTCATCAGTGGTGGGCAACTACTGTGGCCACACATCCAAGTTAGATGCACTGTTAGTGCCTTGCTTGGTTTAATTTCCCCATCAGTATTTGTCTGTGGAACTGGGGATTGTCCAGGCAACTTAAGGTAAAACAGAACAGCAAATGATGTTTTTTTCAGAAAATACTTTTCAGTTAATTGGATCAGTGTTTAGAAAGCATAAGTAAAAAAAAAAAATAAAAAAGTGGGGCCCAGAACAAGATTACCTGAAAGGTTAATGATCTGGATTTAAGACTGGAATTTTTTTTAGGATTGTACACAGTTCTAAAGAAACTTAATTTTGAGAAAACCCCTTTAGCATCATATTCAGAGTTCCTATTCAGGTTTTCTAAGGTGACAAATTAGAATCCCTTACATTAAAAAGCCTGGTCAGGTGCTTTTTAGGCTTATGAAGACTGCCTCATTTTCCAGTGCAAAAGATAGATTTTTAAACAGACTTCATGCACTTCAAGGTAGGAGAAACCAAATCAACTGCAAAACTTCAGCACAGGTTGGTAGAAATCCAGTGAAACCCTAGCTTTGTGGCTCCAGGAGAACTTTGTCATTTCTTTCAATAAAAATCCTTTTAAAAAGTATCAAATAAGCAAATCTAACCCCAACATTTTACAGTTACCAGTGTCCTCAACAATGTGCCATCTTAATGTGGGAGAAAGATTAGAACTCCACTGTGGCCAGAAGGATGAGACAACACAGTTCTTTGTCTGCAGCCAAGATATGTTTAACCTAATCTGTCATGGGCATTTTGCAACATCTAGCCTGTGATTGTAAAAGCTTAGAAGTACATTCTTTGTATGGTCTAATTCCTGTCTATCTTTGCTGAAAATAACTTTGCTCAGAGCTGTGATTTCTTTTTTTCACTTGTAATTTTTACTATGAGAATGTATTTCCCAAAGTAAGAAAATGTATGAAGTACCTGTCAAGTAACAGTATTTCTGTTAAAAATACAGTAATTTGAGATATAGTCCCACTAGAGACAGGAAGGAAATATGAGTTCATTATGACTTGCATGAAAGTTTTTTCCTCTGGATCTTACTGTGGCCAGGTGATACTGGCTGCCCTGTTCACAAATTCTGGCCAAGTACAGCATCCTCAGCTGTGGTCCTGAAATGGACCTGGGTTGTTGTAGCCTCTCTCAAGAGCACCCTGATGCCTCAGATAAAACCTCCACCTCCCCTAATCTCTTACATCTCAGAAACATCTGCAAGTGCCTTCAGTGGCAAGAAAAGTTGGAGGAGTTACTGTGTTGTAACCTTTCTTGCTTTGAGTTTGGCATGCTTTGAAGACGATGTGGGATATGTGCTATTTGATTCTTCTAAGGTTAAATTTCAAATAAACATTGAAGGACAATTTGAGAGCTAAAAGTAATTACTGAGAGCCGTTCACACCTGCTTCTGGACACCTGCTTGAAACCCCTAGTGCTGATTTCAAATGGTCTGATCCTTTTCCAGAGGCCAGTGAGCTGCTTGAGGGCTGGATTTTATCATCTGAGAAAATAAGTCAGTTCTGCAATAAAAGGCAGGGGTAATGGGAGGGAAGAGATTAATTAAAACGCATACTGTAAATAGCAGCAAGAGCAGAGAAAGGACTCTCCTCTCATCATCATTTTCCACTTGGCTTATAACATTAAAAAAACCAAACCACAGATTCACCATTAAGCTATAGGATGGTTTAATGTGTCACTTATTGTTTTCATAGTGGGTCCCTAATTTTGTCAGTGTCCTGGCTTCAGCATTGCCCTGGGTTCGGCCAGGGCAGGGTTAATGTTCACAAGTGGCTGCAGTTGACAGAGGCTGCAGCTGGGTAAACAACTAACCCAGCCGATGGGGGATTTGGTACCATACTGCCTTCATGCCCTCTTTATAAGGGGAGGGTTGGAGGAGTGGGAGTGGTGTTTTTTTTGCTGGTTTGCTTGTGGCTGGAGCAGGGGGCCCTGCTGCATCTCAGGTAAGGGTTTTGTTGTCACTTGCTTTATGTATTATTTCACTGGAATTATCGTTATTATTGTTGTCTTCTCTCTTTCTGTATGGCTTTATTAAACTGCCCTAATCTGAGCTCTGGGGTTTTTTTGTTTTCTCTTCCTCCTGATTCTCCTCCCCTGACACGTGGGAGGGGAAGGGGTGGGAGCATGGGGCAGTGGCTGCTGGGCTTTAGCTCCCGGCTAAGGATAAATCATGACAAGCATTAAATAGATTTAATACTCACATAGATGACTATTGAGGTTTCCCTGAGCCTACACCTGCGTCTTTCATCCCCTTTCCCATCACAGTCATAGAATCAGTATGGTACCACTAGTGAGAGCAGCAATGAGTTGTGATGTGGTCAGGATGCTTGTGTTCAAACTAGTGTCTTGCCCAGTCTGCTTTCACATGAGCATTTATGTCTGCTGGAGAAGCAACTTGCAGGAGAACTTTGTATCAGCTTCAGAATCTTTGGTGGAAAGTTCCTGTGACTTAAACGTCTATGGGTCTGCTCTGCTGTCCATATGCCTGTTCATTTTGAAACTTTCCTCTGATATATTTTTTTGGGGGGGAAGGGAGGTAGTGGTGCAGAGTTACATCTCAAAATAAGCCTTACTTCATATTTTTAGTGTAAGACAGAAGACAAGTAGTACCCAAAATAATGACTCCATAGCAGAAAAATGGAAATGTGTAAGAGAATTACCAAATGAAGCTGCTTAGCACAGAGGAGTTGTAGTAATATCTTGTAATAAAGGACGCACCATGGACACTTGCATTCACTAATGACTGCTGATGACTCTTGTTTGAAAGCTGTCAAATCCATTATCTAGTGCCCGTCACCCCCCTGTGCCCATGGGAGCTCCCTGAAAGCCTGTCTTTTCAAAGCATTGTGAAATGAGTAATGGAAAAAAAAGGGAGGAAAGAGTCTCACTTAAAATGTGTCATTAGCATACAGGTGCAGAAGTGACACCTGAATATAATGCCATGGGAACACAGACAGTGTACACTCAGGGAAGAGACAATAAGTGTTTTATAATAAAATCACCACGTGATACTTAATTAGCACAGGTACTCTGCTGAGTGAGAAAGACATAGGAGCTAAACAGCTACCAAGTGCAAAACTAAACATTGACCTACTATCCACAGAAGGAAAATGCACCTGGACCTAGGGGCTCCATACCAGCTCATTCATTTTGGAAAGCAAACCAGCAAGTAACAGAGCACATTTCATCTAAATGTTTTAGTAATTAGAATCAAAAGTCAAAAGATAACAGTAAAAGTAATTGCTTGTACTCCTATGGAGTCTTTCATCCAAATATTCCAAATCATGGCAACATTTTGTACAGCCTTTCATCTGCAAATCAAGCTCCAGGTGGGCTACTGTTTGCACTTTGCCAGAAAAGAGTATTGAAAGGGATAGAAGGCAAAGGCAACCAGTACAGAGAAGGCAGATGGTCTGTATCATCCCTAAGGTCTTCTCCATTACTAGTATCCATGTTCTCCATTTCATAAGTGGGGCATGGAGGATCTTGATGTCTAATTTCATAAACAGTGACCACCCAGTATCCAGTAACTACTGCTTAAGGCAAATGGTTAAAAAGCCAATGTGTGTGACATTGTTTATGGTTTACATCAGTTCAGCTAACTCTGAGTAGAAAAAGGCAAGCCCATCTGCTCAGTTTCTCTGTGTGTCAATGAAATCAGCAGCTTTTCAGTGACATATGTAGCCTGTTTCAGAGGCTTTCCTTTTCTTTCTGAGTCTTTGCCATGTTTCTGTAGAATCTCTGATCTTAGGTAAAGCTCAGAGAGCTTAATTAGCAAAACATGTTAGTATTCATAAACCTGTTTTTGTAGCTGATGATCCAGCTGTTATCTGACTCTTCAGTAGATGTGAAATTGGGGTTTCCCCGTCTTTGGCATTTCACCTTTCTCAAGTTTAGGCCATCTTCATGGCCTTCTTGATTACTTCAAAGGGATTGCTCCAGTTCCCTGCAAAAACATTACTTCAGACAATAGTACTTTCCCAGTAAGGACAAACATGTACATGTTGCCCTCTCTGCATACTAGATTGCGTTTTAAACCAGGGTCATTTTCCCATGGGATGGATTCTGGCCTTTGTATTTTCCTCTGTAGCAGGATCTGGCCCTGAACATTTCATAGTTGTGTTGGTTGAGGTATTAAGTAGAGAGAGTAGAAGTGTGTGTGTACCCACATGAGGAAAGCACACAGGGAGCCTGCTGTCACTGACACCAAGCCAGTCAGGAAAAAAGGAAGGATGTAAAAAATACACCTTTTCTATATCTGTTTTTATTGTTGTCCTTCTGAAATTCCCTTTTCCTCCCAATAATCTGTCTAATAATAATGACATGTCAGTCAATAATTTGGCCACATGAATAGCTTCCTCTTTTATCTGAAAAGCCCATGTTGCTCTTCTTCCTCATTTTTGTCTTTGTAGTTTTATTTCATGTTGAGAGTCTGTTTGCATTTCCCCTGCAAGGGTATTTTACATGGTAAAAGTGGCCATCAAATTTTCAGTCTTGACCAGGACACCTATGGTTTGAAAGCTGCAGAGTTCATGGTTCACAAGCAGAAAATAAGTGAAGGTGTTAGGTCAAATTAATGAAGGAACCAACCACAAAATTGCCTAAAGCTTTTACTTCTCAGAAAAAAAAAAAAAAATCTTTCTTTAGCTTTCTGCAATCTTGCCTTTTTGTGCAGCTTATCCACATCATACTTTTGTCACAACACTAAATCTGGGTTTCCAGAAAATTAATGATACAGAAATTAGAGGAGTTATTGAATGTAATTAAAATTAAGAGTTTTCATCAATGCTTGATTGCTCATTGTGGTGACTGGAGACAGGATGTTTAAACTGAGAAGAAAGAGGCTGAACAATGTTTTTCTGCCTCCAGGGCTGTTCACGTGTAAGATATACCACAACAGTGTAGCCCATTTTTATGGGCAGTGCAGAATACCTTCTCTTTCTAGTATGTGAGACATAGTAAGTGACCAGGTGAAGGAAAAACTACTGAGGTTATGATGAGAAATAGTGGCAAATGGGGTTGCTGCTCTGGTAAAATTAATATGTTGAGCTCAGCCAGGCAAGTATCAATACACTGCTTACATAGCTGAAACTGATACCAACATCAGACTGGGGATTTTCAGTCTTTCTCAGCAGCATGATAATTTTTTTTGAAAGTTCTAAAAATGTTCTAACATTACCAAAACCTACCCAATCTGGGCATAGGCTTGAAACTAGGTGGGATTAAGTACCAAATGATCTAGAAACATAACTGTAACAGAAAGCCAGCAGAATACATGTTCTTAATCACTTCAACAATTTTGAAGATCCCAGGCTAGTGCTTGGGTGGGGGCTTTTAACATTGTTCACATAGCAGCTAATATCAAACACGAACAATATTTGGTGGTTTTCACTTAATCTTAGTTTAGCTGTACAAAACAAAGCATATAAAATAGACTAGTTGTCTACACTCACTGAATAGCTGATGCAAAGAGACAAACACTGTTCAAGATCAGGCCCTCCCATCACTCCTAACCATCTTAGGCTGAACCAAATTGATTCTAGTGACAGAAACAGACATTCTTTATGAAGCACAACTCATTCTACAATCTCACTGACTGAAATTGGAGCCAAGGGCAAGCAGCTCACCTCCAGGCAACTATGTGGCTAAAGCCAGTGAGATGAGTCCTGAGATAACTCTATTTCCTGTACTTCATTCAAAACAGACCTCTCCTTGATGAATGTCCTTCTACCTTATAAGGTGATACAGCTGATTTTTTTTAGTCCCTGAAAGGGTAGAAGGAAAGTGGAAAAGCTCTGCTAAGGACTGCTCTGATGCTTTGGTCTGGAGCTTTGTCATTCTCCTGAGAGGTTCAGTTTTCCTAGAAGCTTTAAAAGAGAGCACATTGGACATATTTTCCTATTTCCTGTTGTAGACCCAGCAAAACCAGTGTGAAACTGTCTCTCTTTATCAGAGGTATCTTTATGTGCTCTGGATGGGAGTAACAGTTATTCTCGCAGACCCCAGGCCAAGTCCATTTGCAGATTTTGGGGAGAAACGGGTAGGCAAGAATTATGTCACTGCCTGGCACAAACCTGACTGCTAATCACTACCTTTCATATGCAGTGAAGCTGCTTATAAACAAACAAGATTAGAAACATTGCTACCTGAAGTCAGAAGCAACGTGCCATTTCATATGTGTTTTTGTGAAGTGCATGCCTTGCTTTGGAAAGCAAACACTTTTTTCTGGAGTAGGAAATAATTAAAGAAATAAAAGCCTCCAACTTAAACATTTCACTCTGTACCTCTTGCTATAGCCTTCGGTTTAAAATGTTAAAAACACAAAAAAAGCTTGGGGGCTGGACATCAGATATTCTTGCCATGGCTTTTAATGAGCAGACAACAGTGTCACAGAAGGAGAGAACAAACCTTGCTATTGGAAAGCAGCACAAATTTTACTTGTAAAATGCAACTGGTGAAGATGTGGCCCAACTTAGGATCAGCTATGCTGGCTTTTTGGCTCATTCTAGTTTTTTTTGATGTTCAAATCTGATTTTTTTTTTTTTTTTTTTTAAACTGTCTACCAAGATTTTTGTGAAAGAGAGAGAATGAAAAAAGCAAAACACTGTAATTATGGCTTAGCATAGCCATTTTATGGATTATATGTTTCATATAGAGGTTTCTTCTTCCAAAGACCACAAAATGTCTTGCTGTAATATCTTTTAGAAAATACAACATTAGTCTAAAATGACTAATAGAAAGAAAAAAAAAAAATAAAGCAGCACATGACTTTGTTTTCAAATGCAGTTACATGTATCTTTTTTAATTTCTCCATATGCAAAACTGGGAAACCAGAGAGAGTTCTGGTTATTAGGAAAAAAATGGCAGAACATAATCTAATCTTTATCGTTGATTTTGCACTAAAAGAGGAGAGCAACAAGCCCAGATTGCCTGGTGTTCAATCGAAGTGAAATGGACTGTCTGGGAGCTCTGCATGGGTGGTTTTGAAGCCTTGCTCTGGAGCATGGACAGGATATTCCAAGGACACTGCAAATGCATAACAACTTTAGAAACAAAAAGGAGTAAGGGTGTGCTTTTGATCACAGTCCTTGACAACGTGCTGTTAAAAGAGTTGGCATTGATAAAAGTTGTCCGTCATGAGTCATCTGCAGTAAGACAATCCCTGGTGAGCCATAGGGATCAAAAATTAACATCTAGCCTGTTGTTCCTTTTTTAGAGAGCATAGCTGACATTCTGTCTCTTGATTGCCAAGGAGAGAGACAAGAGTGTCACAGTTTTTCCAAATAACTCAATTTCTGACTTTAGGAATGTAATATTTGTCATTTTCATAGCTACTTTTCCACTTTAGCTAAAATGAATTGTGTTAAGATACTTCTGTCTCTGAGAGTTTGAAGTCTATGGATGCTTTGAAATGAGTGAGTGCCCAAACCTGTGATATAAGTCCTGTATCTTTTTGAAAACAAACAAACAAAGAAAAAACAAACCCAAAACTTGTCATCAATTTTCCACATGGATTTTAGTGACATGAGAATAAATAGATATCTATCTCTTCCAGTTTTGGAAGCAGTGACACTTATCTCTCTTAGAAGAAATTATTCTGTACAGTTGCAAAGATGTAAAGCTCTCAGCTGAGATGTGTTTGTCTTCAAAGATAAACAGCTATTATTATCTTTACCTAATCAGGGTTGTTGTGTAGACAGAGACACGTAAAAACTGAGGAGGCCCTTGTAAATGCTGTTTGCATTTTTTCCCTCACAGTATGTGACTTCAAAATTACTGCACTTGTCACCAGCTGCCAATTATCATCAAGAAAATCTTTCCATTAAGTTCACTGTAAGCATTTCTGAGGTGTGCTTACAGAACTGGCTTTGAGCTCCTCGGTTCACTAGCTGGATCTGCTCTGGAAGTGTCTATCCTGTGTACATCTGCCTGAAAGGGAAATAATCAGTATTTACAGATATAATTGAATGTGGCCTGCAATGAATTGTTTACACATAAAAATCAAGAATGGCCCATTGCAGATACTTGATATTTTTAAAAAATAATAAATGAAACAGAATATTTGATTGTCTTGTGTGCAGAAAAATTATAAATAGGATTAATGGAAATTTATCAAATACATTAGGTATTTAAGCAAAGCTCTGTAAAAAAAAAAAAAAAAAAAAAAAACAAAATTTTAAAGTTTTTTACAGTGCAAACAGCTATTTAAAACTGTTATTTTAATTGTAACATGTATGAAAAAGTAGCTTTACTAGTTATGAGCTTTCAGCCTTCAGTCTCAGACCTTGGTTTTAACTGTGCAAAGCTGAGGTCCCACTTTTTTGCTTCATGTTGGAACAGAGCATGTGCAGGAGAAAGGAAAGGATTGCGGTGTTTTCTTCTCTTGCAAAACAGACAACATCTGGTGAGAATACAGAAACATTGGATTATCAGTATTCTTTCCTTCACTCAATTCACCAATTTTAAAATCAATTTTAAAATACTATGTTCTCTGTCATAACAGCCATGGATAATATTTTAGCTCAGAACACACCATTATCATCATGTAGTCTGACCTCCTGTATACAATAACATTGTGAAATTTCACCTACAGATTCTGCTACCTAACAGTCTGTTGGAGAAGATAAATCTTGAGTAGAGTTTATTTCTGTATTGACTGGCAAATCTCTCCTGGTCCAAGACAGAAATCTCAAAAGACGTTCACCCAGGGCTGCCACTTAAGTCAACGCTGATAAAAATAGATCAGTCTGTCCAGCTGAATTATTTTCCTTCATTCTGAAGTGCTGGATGACATTTTACTTTTATTCACTTACAAGCAGAACCAAATACCAGTCACATCCTCCTTTCAGTGCATTGTGTTGCTTGGGGAGCTAGGAAACTGAATTCATGTGATAACACTGCCCACCAGTGTAGCTCCCTAGAGTAATCTCCTCTAACATGCACAAAGCTGACAAATGAGCCAAAGGTTCAAATCAAGGCCTGATCTCTGCAGAAACATTGCTAAGAGGTGTTTAAGTTGCTTTCCCCCTAGAATAAACTATTCCCTGCCAAGTCTGAGAAACTGATTGAGTAAAGACTCAGGATGTTCAGTATATCAGGCAGAAGCTTTTCTCCTCTGCTCTTTCAGGAACTTGAATCTCTGTGATTTGCTTTTGTATCAGTTACCACTCTAAGACAACAAGCAAAGTGGCTGATGACCCATTGCAGATGTGCAGGAGGATCCCTTGAAGGCAAGGGAATATTCAACAGAATATTAAACATTCCATTTTATGTATCCCATGAGTGTCTCCCAGATTTTTGGTGACTCCTGCTCATTTATAATCCAGAAGGATGTCTTCAGTACTCCAAGAACAGTCACTATTTACTTTATCCTTGTTCAAAACTCGAAAGTAGCACTCAAGAAATACATTGAGAGTTCCTGAATCAGCAGAACATATAGATTTTAGCTGTAATCAAAGAAAATGGATCTTGATGCACTGAGATGACAAAGTAGCTCTTCACAGTTCTTCCCTTGAGCAATTCTCTTGAATGCAGGTACCGCACTGTAAGATGATTATAATGAAGGTTTGCCCATATCCATCTGACTAGCATTTGTCTTTCTGGTGTCTTATCTGTCACCTGGATTTTGGGGATCTTTCAATCCTTTTGAAATCAGTAAAAGGTAGGACATAGTTTCACTGTAAATATTTGAATCCTATAGCAGTATAGAGTCAATGAATATGTGATGAATGTGCACCTTAATTGGTAGCTGTTTTGGCCACTCTGCTGCCTTCCCTAAGGAATAATTATCTTGTACGTTTTCCCACTCACTTTGTGCTATTCCGTAGCCTGTGTTTGCTGACTGTTAAATATATTCAGACTTCTTAAAATTTAAATAGTCTGGAGATGATAAAAGCTGTGACTATGAACAAGATTTTGTTTAAAGTGTGATCTGAAATGCAGGTCCACAATTTTTGGAGAGTTGTAGCTGCAGGAGAACCCAGCCAGTGCGATTGTTGTGTTCCAGATGAGGATTGTGGACTCATCCAGTTGCCTCAGTCAGCTCTGGAGCTGGCCCATCCTACCAGCCCATGCCCCTAAGAACATGCAGTAAAGTCTTTCAATAGACTTTCTTCATGCAGACTTGATTTCCCATCAGAAAAAGTATAATCTAAAAACCTTTCTTAAAAGAGATACTTTAATGCTGTCTTAACAAAATGCTACAGACTCTGTGGGACAGCCTCACTTCAATGGGGATCTCCCTTGTCTCTCAGATCAGTGGGATTGGATTGCCCTGTTAACCCTTGTTTTGCTGATACAGACTGCTTACTTTGTCCACAACATGCTGAGGCTGGGGAGCAGAAATGCAGCTGAAGTCCCAGGGAAGTTTGTCAGAGTTTTTTTACTTTCCTCAGTGGCGATGGCACTATTTGCTTTCTGGGAACATCCTGCACTGAATCAATTCTCTGTCGTTCATGACTCTGGCACCAACTCTGTCTCTCTGGTATTCTACCTGCAACATGCAGTTTAAGCTCCTGAAAAGACACAAATGCCTTAGTTTTTCTAAAGCTTTTGGATTTAATGTAAGATACCATCATGAAACTTAATGGCCTATGATATTTCAGAAGCTTGACTAGATGATTTAATGATTCCTTCTGGCTTTAAACACTGAAACTCTTGGATTCTCATTTTGCTGATGACTGTCTCATATAAAATACAATTCAGAATAAAAAATAACCTGATCATTCATTGTATATTTTCTTAACAGAAGAAAATTACTTCACTGCAGCAAAATCAGAGAAAAGGCAATTTTACTGGTGCACCTGTGATTTGGTGGAGTGTTCCTTAACCCAAAGCCTCATCTTGTATGAAGGATTGTTCTCTGTGCTGAATCCGGACTTCAGGTCTATATCACCAGTGATATGTGAAATGTCCTTAATAGTAATAAAAAAAAGAGCAGAACTCATTCACTCAAGAAGAAAAACAAAACAAGGCATCAACTGCAATTTCCCTGACAAAAAGAGTTCAAATATTGAGTGACATGAAAGTTTCAGGGAGAACCGTGAGGATTACATGAAACCTTCTAAATAACGACAACAATAAAATGTTATTCTAAAATTTAACAGAAAGGCTGGCTGAACTAGGAGTTAGAAAATTTGAGCTCAGAACAGTTTATCAGGCAGAGAAGCCTGAAATGAGATGTCAGTAGACTTTGGGAGTTTAGATCCAAGTTTGTGACCAAGCTTGCCTAAAGCTGTCCCCAGCATGACAGCAGCTCTGCAGCAGGGACAGCGGGATGCTGGCCTGGCTTCTGCCAAAACCTCTGTGGAAGTGAGGACCAGGGCATGGGAGTCCCCGAGGGGTGTAGTTCATGGGGTGGCTGAAAACATGTCCCTGAGTGGTACTGCTCCTGCAGGAAACACATCTGGTGGCTCGGTTCCATCCATGCCCATCATGCAGCTTAGCCAGTGATGGGAGCTCTCAGCCAGCAATGCCTCCTGCCTCCAGGACATCTCCCTTTCCAGCCAGTGGTGGAGTGCCTTGTAGGCTGCAGAGGATCTTAAACCTAATTTCAAGCCAAGAGTCCAGAAAACATCTGCTCCACTGCGGGCAGCATGCTGTCTGTGCTAAGATACAGAGGGAAGCAGAGGCCCCTGTAGTGAGGACATAGCAGAAGTGTGGGGGCTCAGCATGGGTATCTCCCCACAACCTCATTCTAAGAAAGGATTACAGAGAAAAAAAAATGTTAGATTATTGAGAAAGGAGGACTGTGACTCAGTCTATTTCCTACCAGTTTTGTCTCGGCTTTTAGGACAATGCCTTAGAGGGGATTAATTTTTTTTCTCCCAGAAGGAAACCAACAAGATTTAATAAGCAGTGCCCTTTCAGGTGCAAACCATCATTTCCCCTTGCTGCTGCCTCTGCTTTGACAAACAGCTGTATGAGGCACAGGTACGTGCAATCAATTCCGTGTCCTCTCAAGGTGGGTTCTTACGTGACTTTTGGTCCCCAAATGCCTGACACAGTTACTTTTTGAGAAGGACTTAGATTTGCTTCTGAAAAGTCTCCAGTGTAGTCTCCATATGTGACTGAGTTCATTTAAAAAGTTATTGAGCTTGCTTACCAATGACATGAGGAACTTCATACTGCAATGGAGTTGCATGATGATTGTGTTTTTACTTAGGGACTTTTGGGTGACTTTTATAACAGTTTTTGATATCTGTAACAAAACTGATTTTTTTTATTCGTTTTTTTTTTTTTTTTTTTTATATCATTCTTACATGCTTAGTTACCCTCTATGAAGTTATCGGTGTTACTAAATGACCCAAAATGCAGTAAGTTTAAATACACTTAATGTTAAAATACATTTAAGTTTTAAGAGGACACACACACAATTACTGACATTGTTCTTCTGGCACATCTGTGGCCCGTAATAAATAGTAATAAGAATAGTTACAAAACTCACCTTACCTGAAAGGTGTTGAATAATGTCACAAGTCATATTACCTGTGGTCTTTATTTTCTGTGAATTGACATAAATTCTTTCAACAAATTATAGCAATGTGAAAGGTAAAGTTAACCTCATTTTTACTTGTCTGTTCTATAATGAACACAAGTTTCCACACAACCTCTGCTACAGTTTTTGAGCATCTGCTGCTGGTATTTATATTTATTCATTCCTTAGGACACTGAGTTAATTTGCTTACATAATCTGGTAGTACATATTCTGACTTTCCAAAATTTTTATTTAATCTTTTGAATGAGCTTTTCTTCCCTCTCTGCTCCTCCATTTGTGAAGGAGCAGAAAATCAGCCTTGAGGGAAAATAAAGAATTCTTATCTTTTTGTTTCCTTATGTTGGTATTTGTGTCTTGCTTTGTGTAAGACATTATGCAACATATTTTGCTTGCCATCAACTTCATGATGATACAATTTTTGATAAAGAACATCTGTACTGTAGGTGTGCACATTACTTCAACAACATCCTGCTCATTTGCCTGCTGGGCCATGACATTCAGAGAATGATATTTTTCCTTCTTGTGGTGTGTTCCTGCATTTTATCAATTATGGTGATTAAAATACCTTTTTCTGGAAAAGAACATGAAATGCTCAGCCATTATTATAAAGAATTTGTTGAGGAGTATGTAGCATTTTGATATTCTTGGCTTACAGCACTGATGCAGTTCAGCTTAAACTGAGTTGGTGCCAAAGTGACTTCCATGGACTTTCTTGTGCAGTGTGAGCCCAGACCTTCCATTTCTCAGCTTTATTCAGTTACAACACACACTATACATAGTTTGCTGATGTGACTGAAAATTAAGTCTGTCATATCAGCTGGAATATCAGTTTGCTAGATCTGATAGAAAGCTGGGAATGAGGGCCCCAGCATGGGGGTATGATGTCCACCCCTTTGCCCTGCAGCCTACTGTATGTGCCAGGGCTGAGCTGGTCAGCACTGCAGGAGCATGAGAAACACACACTTGGATAAAACCTCATCTTCCTTCTTGAAAATCTGACACACTGGCAGGATGAAAATAGCTTGATACTGCTATCTCACTAGTTCTATCATGGGTAGCTGGAAAACCACCCTAGGGTGGCATAACTCAATGCTAGCACCAAAAGGGTTGTACCACTTCATACCTTCCCAATCTCCTTTCCCTTGGGGTTGGAAAATAATTTGTACCATTATTCATTGCTGAAAAGTACCTTGAGAAGTGGCTTGTTCTCAGCCAAGTTTGTGTTCTGAGCCACTTCATAGTGTCACTGCTGGCTGCTGCATGGAGTGGGTAGTCTGGTCATGAAAATGAGCTGCCAGCAGTAGGAAGCAAGCAGGATGGCAAGACGAGACTCCAGGTTATCCTCATTGAACAACTTCCAAAAAACAAGGACATTGAAGCAAGTTCATGTGGTAAGAGGAATTTGAGGGAGGAAGGTGTGTTGTCATAGAAAAGTAGATATTCAACAGAGGAGAGGGCCTGTAAAGTTATGGGAAGGAATTATTGTTGGGTGGGAAAAAAGCAAGGGGGATGTCTTTGCATACCAATGTACTTCACTTTCAGCCAGGTCCTGAGACTTGATCAGAGCACTAAAAGTTAAGAACATATATTGAAAGTCTGTATAGGACAGGTGAAAAATTTTCAGAATTGTTTTTGCTTAACTTTATTTCAAGTACTTTATTTAGTATAAAAATAATTTAAACAGCATAAAGAAAAAAGTAAAATATTAAAAACCCCCTAGAAAATAAAAAAAAAAATCCCTGCTGCTTCAGACAATGTAAAAAATATTTAGAGGAAATTGTTACTTTTTTTTCTCCCCCCCTTCCCTATCTCAAACAGGCAGAAAAACCTCCAGGATGTCTTTCTGCTGATTAGGTGAACATACTTCACAAAATACACTTGTTGTATGGTAAGAGGTCATAAATAATTACAAGATACTGGAAAGTATTTCCATCATTTATGCCCATTAAGAGTTGGTTAGAAACTAGGGAACTACCTCTATAAGCAGGATCCAGAACTTCCAACTCATTGCATGAACAAGAGCTGCCTACAATGAATACTTCAGTGCAACAAGGCCAAACCCACTTTATCCAGTTCCACTTCATTCTGTTAAAAATCTACTTCTCATCTTTAATTTGCCCAGGTCAGTTTCCCTCATCTCTTTAAAATTCTATGCTCCTCAATGTATGATATAGATATTCTTTTTATATAAGAAGTAATTATGGCAGTTTTCCAAACGATCACAATACCACCATGCCCTCAATTCCCTAGGGTTCTCTGAAAGAATTTCTTTTAATTCAGAAAAAGATTACAAATGTGGCATAATCTTTCCAACTGAAATGGAGCTTGTAAATTTGTCTGTGGAGCTGCAGTCTTCCAGCAGCTCCCTCTCTGTGCCCAATGCCAAAAGGTTCTTGAAGGTGAGCAAAATTGTTTATTTTGGTCACACCAAGCAAAAGTCTTCCAGCTATGCAGCTAGTGTAAACTGGCTCTGCAGTCATAGGAGTGATGCTGGTATCTGTCAGCTAAGGAGATTATTATACTAATTTTTCTTATCTTTAAAACCCATTTCTGAAATAGCATGTACTGATTGTCTTTACAAGGAAGAAACATGCCAGGAACTGTAAATTAGCCATGCGTGGCATTTGAAGTAATGCTCAGGTTTATTGCCTCTTGGTAAGTGATTAAGCTTTTACTGAAGCATATTTTGTATGAGCATCAATACCATCTGTATGCTGTGTACCTAATGTGTTTCACTACTTTAGCACATTTCAGGTAAGGGTTTTAAAACAGGCTACAAATGGTAATGGATCAAGCTTTGCAGCACTCCAGTGAGGAAGGTAAGTGGCATCATTGCAGGTCTGCAGGTCAGGATCTTGAGGAATGGAGCGACTTTATGAAGACAGCACAATGAAATTTAGATGGTGGTTCCTATCCTTCTACTGGTACCTCGAGCCCTTTTCCCTCCAACAGCAGAGTCAAGCAATGCAGAATATAAGGGAGAAGAGCAGTGCCACCAAAGAGCAGAAAGACCATGCTGTGGGACACCAACATGGTCCCCACTTGCCACATCTGTGCCAAAGTCCTGAGGCTGCTTCTGGTGCTGGTGGAGCCACCACTCAGCCAGGAATTCTGAGAGGAAACCATGAAAACATCAATCACCATATGTGTAAGTATGTTGTAGAAGGCTGCAGCCCTCATGTGAAAACAGCAGAGAAACTTCCATTAGGAAACTTACTCATGCTTTCTTACACAAACATTTATACCCCCTGGCATTAATTCTTCTCCTCCAACGTTGTGTTTAGCTGGTATGTAAATTTAGAGGTTCTGTGTGCTGGGTACTTCTCCTACCCACATACCGCTGCCCTTAATTATGTTTCCATGTTGTTTATTTGTCAGGAGGTGTCAGACCTGCAAGCTGAAATGTCAGTCCTGTTGGGAGAAATTCCTCTTAATAAAACCAAAGTTACTTTGCAGATCTTTAAAGGATTAAAAAAAAAAAAAAAAAAAAAAATTAAAAATAGTGCTAGTTCCTGCTTGCTCTACTTAGGCCCCTAGCAAAACTTTTTTTTTTCCTAAAACCTCTTGCCCTCACCTGTTTTCAGCAGTTTCACCTGATGAGTTTGTATGCCCAACATCTTCTCCTTTCCTTGCAGTTTCTTCTCTTGAAGGGAGACCAATTACATAATTGCAGTTTACACTTGTTATTTTAGGTAAAGGGAAACAATAAACCAAGACACTGCTATGTCGTCTCTAAGATGCTGTGTGAACTGCCATATACCATGATAACAGTACAGAGAGAGGACTTTCAGAAGTTTAGTAGTGTGGTACCTAGGATTCTAACTCATTACAGGATTCTGGGGTTACATTTGGAAAAAATTGCCAGTCCATGCCATTCATGACAACTTTCCCCTCGCCCTAGGACCAGAGAATTGTTGCACTAAATGGGGCAGGGCAGATCAGCTCTGGCTGTACACCCAATGTTTTAGCAGACTAATATTTCAGTAACCTGTCACAAATGAAAACTGACAGATAAGAAACAAGGTGAGTAATTCTAATGGAAAAAGTTTTATGAAGAAAACAATATCGTGTTAGGGTTATGAAAAAGAAAAGAGAATAATTTGAAATAGTTATCATAAGTAGCACATTTTAAATTAAGCCTATTTAAAAAAAAAGTGAATGAGCTTTTTTATAAAAAATATCACTGTGGAACAAAATTACACTTTCCATGGGTTGATACTGCCCAACAATAAGCTTCACAATTTACAGCGTGGTAGTTCCTCTGTGCCTCTTGTCCTTTGTCTACACACATCCATGGTGATTTGAACTGGTAGAACTTAAAAGAAAGTGCTTTATGCCATTAACTGATTTTCTGAAGCCGAAGTGCCTGCACCAAAACAATCAAAGAGAAAACAAATTAGTTTTTCATACAGCTTGTGAAAAAATAGGAAACCTCCAATTCATAACAAGTCACTGAAGTTTCATATGTGGTGATATTAAAGTTCAGGGAGTCCCTGAGCTGTTTCTCCATCTATCAATGAAAGCACATCTTCCTCTTGTGGCCTGCTTCAGATTTTGAACATGGGTGGAATGAAACGAAAACTATAGTGAACATTGAATCTTTTACATTTTCATTCTCTGTGTAAGAATTCTACAGATGATTCAGATCTATAGTGTTAAAAAGAAGTTGGTGTTGTTCTGTCCTTGATGTGTTGAAATGTAGCCATGGGACTCTCCTTCTCAATAATAGCAGAGCAAACACAAAATGTTTGATTACTGGTCAGTCTTGGGGATTATATCCCCTTTTATAAATTAAAACGCATAGAGACCCAAGTGGTGATTTCCAGATCCTGAAAGCAAGCAGACTGCCATATCTGTCTCTTTAACTATGGCATACTACTCTCAGCAAAAGCTTCTGTGAGCTCTCTATCAGAAACTGGAACTACAGTCAGTGCTTGCTGCTAACCATTTAGAAGTCTTGCTTGCTTAAAGCTGCTTGTGAGGGCAACAAGCCTAGTTATTTAATGGTGCTACAAGTTAAAGCTTCCAGTTCTGTGCTTCCCGGTGTGCCTGTGAGCTAATCCATGGCAACGCAATGGATCTCAACTCTAACCTCCATCAAAAACCATTGCAACAGCTTTTAGAGTTATATATTGCATTAGCTCTTTCTCTTCATTTCCTCTCTGATGAGAGACCCTCTTTGAAAAGTTGACAAAATCTTGATCTATTCAGTGGTGGCATTTTAAGTAGCCTTAGAGAAGATAGTGAAAAATCCATACCCAAACAATGCATGATGCTTTCCTGGGGATTTCAACAGGAAGGATTATCCAGTCCTGTCCCCTACAACTACAAATGACCATTAAGTAGGTAGCTGTTTAGTCCAGACAAGCCCACAGAACACTGAGTTCATATTTACTCTCATAAATCCAGACAGACAGTACTTTTTGCACTCTACTATGAATCTCAATTCAGCCATAAAAAGATTCAGTGTCACATAGGAAAATAGCAGGATGGTTCAAGAGTGTGTTGGTGAAGTCCTAAGTCCCTTCATTAGTAAAGAAATATTTTAAGTGGAAATACTCAAAATGATTCTAACAAACTGACAGCACATCCCACTGCAGAAAAGCCTGATGCTTTCCTACCACTGTCACCAGTACCTGCTAGTCTGAGATACAAATACGTACTCTGACCACTTAAGACTATAATCTATCACTATCTTAAAAGGAGTTCAGAAGGCAGCTTCTAACAAGTGATTTGTGCTGAATATGATTTTCCTGAATACTTTTTTCCTTTGAGGAAATATTAACATGCATTTTCTTTGTGATTATGTAGGCTGCAGCTTCAGTTCTGCTTGTTTGACAGATTAATAGATTTCTCTTCCTTTCAGAACATCCCTTTGTTTATTTGTAAACTCTGGGTTTTCTCTTTCATCTTTTCTTTAGGCTGGATGTATCCAGGTCTCTGCAACTTCCCCATAAGCATTCACTGTCTAAAACTTTCATCATTTCTCTTGCCTGCCCTGATTTAATTTCATCTTGTTGCTGGTATGTGGGTGTTTGTGATTTCCAGGGTGACACTTGCCACATGCTGAATACTTGCTTAATGGGAATTTTTAGAGGAAATAATGAGAGGTAAAGGAAGAATTGGAGGGTAAGCAAGAGAGAAATGAGTTGGTGAGGGGAAAAAATGAGGGGAAAAAAAAAGACAAAACAACTTATTTTGCTTGTGTAGGCATGCATTTTGTTATAGATAACAGCTTACACAGACAAGAAGTGTAAGGGTCTTGGGGTGGGTGTCTGAAAGCATTGAGAAATACTCTTAAATCCACTATGAAGAAACTAGAACCAGAGTACTTCTGCTCAGCCACAGCATCTATCAGCCTTGCCTGCCTGGGCACTGTGCTGCAGCATGATGGTTTCTCATAGCAATATGTGCCCCAGGGAGTGTTGTGACAGAAAGGACGTTTCTGCAGTAGGTCACAGAGGTTTGCCCAGTGCCCTCATCTTACCAGAGACCTTGGCAAAGGAGGATTAAGGTAGCATCTAGGTCTTCATTCTCTTACAGAATCCTTCTCCAAACCATTTCTTCAGATTTCATGGATGAGGTTCATTTGTATTGTAAGGGACAACTTATGCAGCTCTTTCTGTGTTGGATTTATTTGTGTAAATAACTTTTATTATAAACCAGGCACTAAGAGCATATCCTTTTGAGACTATCTGGTACAACTCTTCAAGCTTCAGACACATCCTTCTTGAGTAGATAAAAAGTTTTAAGAACTTTTTTTTTCCAACTCTTTAAAACTCTGAGAAAGTACTTCAACAAGCTATTGCTATAAAACAGTGGAATTATCTAAAATTGATGGGTTTATCTGCTATTTTCCCAATAGCTGCAATATATAAAAGCCACCAGTCTCTTGCAGGGTTTCCCCCTGCCTCTCCAAATCCTCTGCTCTGTGCTCCCTGCCCACCCCCCTTTGCATCTCTGGCCTCTTAGCTGGCAGTCTTTGGTAAATTTGTGTCTTGAAAGTTATAGCTGCAAATATCTTCTGAGACTGACAGCTGATCAGTGCAGGAGCCAGGAGTGAATCGCACACCCTAAATGTCAACTTTTTTTGTGCTGTGAGTTTCTTTGAAGTTCCTGAATTAGTCTATGAAGAGAGAGGTATTGCTAACTATAAAGGATTGAAGTGACTTCTATCTTCAAAGCTTTGCTGGTACCTGTCTTTAGTCAAGTTAATTCAAAAGGAGAAAAAACAGAGACCTTTTGACTGATGAGAGTACCTTGATAGACAGTCAAAACCTTTTCTGGAATATTAAAAAGGGATTATGAGAGATCCCTCTCCAAAGAGCAAATTACAAAAAGAGATCCAGTCCCCCATGGAATTAGCCAAGAGTCTCTCCATCCATAAAAATAAAAAAATATTAATGAAAAGGAGAACCTATTTAAAATATGAAATACTACGTAGAAAAAAAAGAAATTACTTAACATGAGCTTTCTACATAATAGATTTTTTAAATAGTTATTAAAATGAAAGTGCTGCAAACCCTATGCAAAGGCCCCTGGAGGAGGAGGAATACTTAAGGGAAGGAAACCCTTATTGTCTTGGCATTGCTGGATGCACTCTGCACAATCAAATGCAGACCTTTTTTACATTTATTACAGGGATTGCATTGCTTCCCTAAGTGAGCTCCTTACAGAAAGAAGGACAGACTATTCTGGAAGTTCTTTATCCTTCACAGACTGAGGGCTTGAAGGGAAAGGGAGTCCAAGCAAAGATCTCCATGCAGGAAAAATGATTTTTAATTTTGAGGGGTTTGGATTGCTTCTAATCTCCTTCTCTTTTTTTTCCCCCCTCTCTATTAATAGTTGTTTCACATGTACATATTTTTCAATACAAATCCTTATTTGAACCAAAGATCTCTTTTGTCTTCCATACAAAATTATGCAACTCCACTGTAGAGACCTGAACTGAATGGTTAAGTGTTACATTAAAATCAGCCCAGAACCCAGACTGTTTCAGGAACTCAAAGTCAAAGGAACCTCATTGTTCCATCACAATAATAGGATAAAAAAATAGTTGCAGAAATGTTGCTCTTATTTATTCTTTGATAGTCTGTGATTTCAGGAAACCTCATTATGGAAATCTGTATCCAAAACCAAGACTTGCATGAAAAAACAAATCCATTAATGTATTTTAATATATGCTATCAGTAATAGTATTAGAGTTGCTAAGGAAAGCACCATATAATGCTTGTTTTTCCTTGTACAAAAGGACTGAGCAGAGTAATGTATTACTGATCAATAATCAGAATGATAAATGTCTGCAGAGTTGTTCTGTCACATTATACTGACAAACACTGATTGAGAGGTGGACTTCCAATGACAGCTGTAATTTTTTAAACATAGGTGGTAGCTATGTGTATTGAGTACACAATCTTACTGAGACTTTTGCTTTGAAATCACCTATAATTAAAACAATGGGAAATTGTTAAACTGAGCAGGTGTTTACTGCAGAAAAAGGCAGCTTGAAGTAAGTAAAAAGCGATTAAAACCTCTGGGAAAACTTATCTAAAGTGCAAGCTGTAAACTCCCTGCAAAATCTTTCCATTCTGTCCACCCATACTGAGGCAACTTTGGCTCTTCCTTAGGAAGGCAACACTTCACAGTTCCAGGCAGAAAGAGACAGAGCTGTCGTGTGTAAAGCATTGAATCAAGTAGAGCTGTGACTGAGGATACTTAAGACCAATCCAAAGTCCTTTATTTATCTCCTGTGAAAATGGACACAACTGTTTGTGTGCAGGTGGTTGAAAAGTGACATCAATCAGCCTAGCAAAAGCCAGTTTATTTTCTCACCTGGAGGAACTAAAAAGGAATAAAGGTTGGGGTGGGGCTTTACAGGGATTTAGGATTTTAAGCAAGGGTCATTTTACCTAACAAGCATTATGTCTGCATATTCATGTATTTATATGCAAATATATGCAACAGAACAGTTTATATGGCATAGAAATGCTAATTTCCAATCACAATTCCTTAGATTGTGGTATCTCTGAGGTAGATGTCTTCCTCAGACTAATTTTTCTACATTTTTGCCAACAGCCCATCTCTTTGGTGTGCCATGTGTGGAATGATGCCAATAAACATTGATAATACCCTTGAGTAAGTAAAATTTCTGGCAAGACTCACAATTTACTTGCAACAGCCCATACAAACTGAAACTAAAGAAATATTCTGTTGAAATGAGCCTCATTTTTGAAACCTTGTCCCCTGCTAGATTGGGTGTGGAGAGCCATAAGCAACCAAGGAGAGGTTAAAAGATTTACTGGCCACAGGTTACTGTCCTCAATGAAGAAGAACAAGCACTTGGGCAAAGAAGTGTGTTCATGTATTCCCCCAAATTTTACTGATGCCCAAGGATGATACAGGTGCTGTGAACTCTCACTCTATGCCCTCTGCTATAGGGCAAGCAAGGAAGACCTCCCAGAGGCCATTTAAATCTATCTGGAGACCTTCCTTGTTTTATAAAGCAGCGACAGTAATGTCACTGATGAATTCACATCACGAATCCATGTTTATGGAGTTGCTTCAGTGTAGGATAATATCAGTGAGAAGCTTCACAGATTCTAGGTCACTTAAGGGTGTGTACACCCATGGTGCTACTCAATTTTATGTATTTCTAGTGGGACTGAGCAGGTATGGGATTTCCTCTGATAACAGTCCCAACCAATTCTACCTACATTTCATTTTATATAAAACCCTGAGCTAGGATTGACATTTCTGTTTATGTCCCAGCTAGTACAACAGAGGAGATTAATGTGTAATGAAGGAAAGGAGTGTCTGAATCCTCCAGTTTGAGATAGAAAATGACTTACTAAATCTTTCTCAAGCATTTGGAGTCTAGGAGCATGTCATGTAAGGGAAGGATGGCTTATACTACAGTGGGTGTCATTTGGAAGTTATTTAAGATTAATATAAAGTGATAATTCTAACAGAGTTCTCTGCCAAACATTTTGGCTTATTTCATTCTCATTACCCACCTGCAGCTCATGTAATTTTCCCGAGTTTCCTTGTATTCCAATTATTCCCCATCAATATCCTGTATCTCCTGCCACCTCCTGTCTACAGAAATGGTACTAGGAATAGCAATAAAAATCCTTGAGCAGAATAAATTCTTCCCTAGTAGCACTTGGAGTAACATCCAGATAAAAGTTGTGGTTGATGCCCCTTGGGGTGTGGTTTTTTTAACAGCATGGGACAGATGGTTGCTCAGTTGTCCAAATCCCAATTTTCCCTCTACCCTGTATAGTTCCAGAATATTCTTTCTTCATAAAGTCTTTCTGAGCACTGCCTTCCAAACCTCTCTGACTGCAGATTTTGCAGTAATTGAAAAGCAGTGTGCAATTTAGCAGATAGCCAAACTGCAGGTGATGCTTCCAAAGCCCTCACTCACAGAGCCAGGGGTGTGGATTTGCATAAGGACAGCCCTGAAAGTTCAACTTTTCCTTTTCTAATTAACGCCTGCTTGCATTATACCTTGCATGAAGATTCATTACCTATTTTACCAATAAGTTTTGATAAGCTTGTATTGATTAGAAATAACAGGTGACAGTAGTAAATGGAAGTTTCAAAATGGCTGCTTTGTGGATCTCTGTTTTGAACACAGTGGAGACCTAGAGAAGCACACTTGAAAGCCACTTGGGTTTAGTAAATGCAGATGCTATCAAAACTTCATTGCTCCTTCTAACACTCATGAAATAACTTCTCTTATTAATGTGCTCTTTACAAGAAATGATATTCATGTTATAAGCAGAAAACATAGGGGACTTGAAAAAATATATATATGTAGTTATCTTCACATGAGAACAATGCATAGGTAAATTCCTATACAATAATTGAAGTATAATCTACATTGAAGGAACTCTTTGGAGGTGACCTTGGCCAGCCTCTGTTCAAAGCAGGGTTACATTTAATGTCGGAGCAGGTTGCACAGAGTTGTTCCCAGTCAAGGTCTGAAAACCTCCAAGGATGGAGATACCCAGACTCTCTGGGAAATCTTCATTCAACCACGCTCACTCTGAATTTTCCCCTTGAATCCAATTCACATTTTGCTATGACTGTCACCTCTTGCCTTTTCATTGTGCACTTCTGGAAAGAGTCTGACTCTCCACATCCTCCCCTTTAGAGAGCTGAGGATAGCAATTGGATCTGCCTTAACCTTCTCTTCTCCAAGCTAAGCAAGCCCTGCTGCCCCAGTCTTTCATCCTACAGCATGTTCTCCAATCTCTGGTCCTCTTGGCAGTCCTCAGAAATTTGTCATAAGTAATGCAATAAGTAAGGCAAAACAAATTCTCTTGCAAGTAACCTGAGTAATGTGAAGTATTACCTCATTCTAGTTGGATTAAAATAAAAAGGCAATTGTTTTTGCAGTGCTTTTGTGCAAAATTGAATAAGAAAGAACACAAATAATATAATGAATGTCTTTTGCTGACTACTTGCCCAATATACAGTGATATCATTATTAACAGGCAGACCAGAAGCCAAACTCCTCCCTCCACTCCCACACCACACACCAGAGATCCAGGCAACCAGAGGGAGGAACAAGTCAATGCACTCACCTGCCACAGTGGACATGAAGAAGGAAGCGAGCCAGCCAAGGAGCCAAGCCACTGGAGTGGAATCAGCCAGGCCATGAGCCCAGTTATATAGTAGGGACTCAGAGACAGCTCCATGTTCTGACCCTGTCATCCTGGGAACTCCACTTGCCATGAAAAGTCAGGGATCCCTTCCAATAGCCATAATGCCCACACAACACATCAACTGTATAGACCAACTCCACTGCAAGCAAGATCAGTTCTTACAGAGGTGGCTTCTTGTCCTGCCTCCAAGTTAATGTGGAATGGGGGGCACCTGGTGGTGATCTCCTAATCAGTTCTCACCCAATGCTGACCAGACCCTGGGTGAAAACAAATCAGGAGGGTCTTTCCTGCCTGGTTGTAGGCATCATCCATATGCCAACCCTCATTCAGGGCTGGGGATTTAATCCCAGCACTTCAGCATGGAAAAACAAGGGCAGGAGTGAGCAGGACTGTCACTGTGTGCCCCTAGCGTTGAAGTCTTGCTCCCCTGTGCTACCCCTGAGAAACAATGAACATAATACTGCACCGCAGATTCATTGCAGCTTACTTTTTTTTTTTAATATCCCCAAAATATCTCTACAGCTGGAGAGCAGTGGAGGATGTGGAGCACTGAGTCTCACAGCTGCTCAGTGAGAGATCCTGCAACATGATGCCAGCAGGATTCAGTCCCTCATAAAGGCAGTGTCCAGCCCCACAGGAGGCTGCAGGCTGGGCTGTCCTAAAAATCACTTCCTGGGTTTACCAGTGTCAGATCTGCACAAGTTGCTTGCAATTTCCAGAAATAGTGCCTTATTCAAAACACTGGGCCTGATTCATCATTCTATTATAGAATATTAATATAGCGGTTAATCATAATCGTAATTTTTAAAAAATTGAAAACATTGGCAGAGCTTCTCTCAGTTCATAAGCTTTAATATACATTTTGCATGTTTTAGGAAAAGAATTGACATTTAAGTTTAAGAAGATGATAATAATAATCACAATGAAGAAGGTAACAGCAAAATTTCTACTATTATATTATCAAAATAATATTTTCTGGAAAAGTTATATAGTAAGAGAAAACTTGCAACATTACTAACTTACATTTTTGCTTGAGGTTAGGATAGCCTGATGCTTTCTGCCAGGTTTAGGTATGAATGCAATTGAAAAACATGACTTGAAGGCATTAATTTTTTTGGACTAGTTCATTTCTGGAGGGTTTTTTTTTTTGACTGCTTGTTATAAAATCCTGTGCCCCTTTTTTTTTTTTTTCCCAAGGCATCTTCTTTTTCCTCACTTCATCCATTTTATCGTCTCTTGTACAACTTGCGAGTAGAAAAGGGAGAGAGAAGGAGGAAAGAATAGAAGGGACAAGGAAAAAAAAAAACCAGTACATCCACTTTAATTCTCTGTGCAGAGAATATGAAAATATTCTGCAACCATTTTCAATTTCTTTAGCAGAAGCATTTCGACCAGCTCTAGCATTTTAGCTGGAAATTGTCTAAGGTAATACTATCTTGAATAGGAAGATAGATATACTCATATCATTCATGTTTCCCTAGGTATGATGTTTTGCAAATAAAAGAAAAATTGTGGTAGATGAAAGTCACATATCCTTTCCCAATTCCTATTGTCATTTATTAGCTGGAACAGAACTCTTTGATTGTTTTTCACTCTTTTTTTGCTGATCTTTCCCTCTTATTTAAGAGAAATAAAAACAATTGGGCTGGAAACCCTCTCACAATCTCATAAAATGCCTCTGCATTATGCTGCACATTTTCTTCTGCATTCTGTCAGTTCTTATAACATATTTCATATACGAAAGCTTTGGGAAATGTGAACCATGATTGCAGCATATGCAGTCTTGCTCTTGAGAGACAGTGTTTTTAAGCTAGGATCATACCATAACCCCTGAGACCTATATCTAATCCAGTCAATGTCTTATTTTATGACCTTGGGCAAAACTTCTCTCTGCCCTTCAGGCTACTCCTGTTATATAAGAACAGAAAACTGAGCTACTTTAGGGGCATTATGAAGCTTAATCAATATCTGCAGACTTCTCTGTGATGCTCAAAGGAAACCTATTACTGAAATGGACAGTTTCTCCCAGCATACATATACACTATGCACAAAAATCTTCTGTAAGCCTTATCCTGAGGCAGGAAGTAGATATCATAGGCTAGACATTTTGTCTAATTTACTGTCCTCTGCCTACTACTGACTGCGTGCATGAGTAGAGACAATTCATTGCCCATTTTTTCCTCTCAATGTGCTTTTGTAAGCAAATGAAAACAGTGAAGAAAGCATGGTCTGACATTGACCCTCGAGGCTCCACTGAGCTGCCCACTTTGCCAAAGCTGCTGTTTGCTGGTTGTTTTTCCAGCTGCTGTCAACCCAATAGAGTAATTTGCCTTCTCTCTTACTGTTTTTGTGCAGGACAGCAGTGTGAAGGAGAAGAAACATCAAACTTGGATACTCTTACTAGGGACAGGAGCCCACTGTAAGTGCAAGGTGTAAAAGAGAGATGAAGGAGAGGAAAGTCAAGCAACTGAAAGATGTTTTGTGCCATGAGTGCTTCATCAGCTGTCACTAGCTAGTTACTACCTAGGCCAGGGGTGGCCAAAGGCAGGCATTATTCAGTCTTTTTCCCTTGCTAAACCCCTCAATACCCATATATGCAGTAGTTTCTAGGTAACCATAACTAATGGAATTTTTAAAGCTTTTTAAAGATGATCTACCATTGGTACTGGTGCTGAAAGTATATTAAAAGGTTATACTTATTGTTTAACTTCATATGACAATGCTGTTACTTGAAAAAAATATGTGCATTCAGGACCACACACAGATGTTTACATCTGTGTTTATATTTCTCTGTTTCTTGCAATCTTAAGCATTAAATTTAGCAATATCCTGACATGGATCAGAAGAAAACAGATTCATTTTGGATAAAATTGTTAGATAACAGTTTAGCTTGAAGGGCATTTTCCAGATGTGGAATGTTCATCATTCACCATAATTAACTGGAAAGCCTATGATTTTCTTGAATTTTGCATAGGTTTGCAGCATTTCCAGAAAACAGACATTTCCTAGCTCAAGGCTTTAATAGCTTCCTCTAATTATGTCAATGTGACAAAACAGTTTACTAAAACATGCCTTGAAGTATGTAGAATATGTATATATTGATCAACAGGTATTAATCTCCTGGTTGAAGCTTGTAGTTACATGATTAGATCCTATGCTAGATGCCCAATGTGGACACTTTTCCTCATTTATTATAAATGCTTCAAAATTGACTGGATTAAACTAAATGCACAAGTAATAGTCCCCACAAACTATCACAACCTACTGCTGTATTTCTTCAGGAAACACTATTAGAGTATTGTTTACGATATGTCAGCACTTCCAGGAGAGGTGGAGGTCGCCTTCCGGTATCGGTGGACTTTCAGTCCTCTTTACCAAAGTGTCTGCCTGAAAACAGGAGTGGCATTGACAAGGATGATTACTGAGCTTTTTTGCAGGGTGTCTCCCAGATCAGACCTGTGCTGTTTTACAGTCAGCTTCCTCTGAAATTCTTGTTTTGCATCTGCAGGCCACAAAACCCTCTTCCAGTTATTCACATTCTCAGCTTCCACTCTCCAGATGTGGAAAGTGCACCATGTAATTTTCAAACTACATGCTCATATAAGGTTGGTAAATCCTTTTCTTTGGGATTAACACTCTTGTTCCAGTTCTCTAGACTGTCTTACTTATTGGGATTAACACTTCTGACCTTCAGTATTTGTCAAGTGCACTTGACTCATTATTTGCCTTGTTGCCACCCATCCCTTAAGTTGCTGATAGGGTCAATTCAAACTACACAGCTTCTCCAGCTAAAACAGCATATAGAGGCAAATCCCTCTTTGAAAAAGTAGGTGTAAGGGTAGCAAAAATTTTCTGCTAAAACATTGATCTAGGTTACCTCTTACATGTAAAGCCTGTCATTTAAATCAAAGAAAGCAAATTAAATAATAACAAAGTTTTAATTTAGATAACCAAGCTGAACTGAAGGAATCTGGAGTATAGCAGCCTGCCTTTTTAAAAATGATGCTGACAGATTCTTCCAAATCTAAAATATTTTATTGCAGTAATATGAGGATTTGTGTGATATGCTCCCATGCTGGTTTGTCTCTTTTAGCAATCCCCCCTTCAGGCTGAGGTGCAGGTCAAAATGTGGATCTAAGCATTCAAATAAATTAAGTGAGTGGTATAATGTACACAGCTTTTACCTGCATGGTGATTTCAGCTGCTAGTCTGATGATAGCACACATTTTGCTCCTTTCAGTAATGCAGGTGATATCTGACTGGATTTATAATGCACTTCATGGAGACACTTTATTTATCCAAAAGACCTGAAACCAGAAGAAATCAAATGGGAGGGATTTGGAAAGATGAAGAGAGAAGGCAAAAACACAAATGGAGGCTATAGGAGTTTATCCAAGGACAATAGAAATTGCTGTGCAGAAATTCTTTCATCTTGAAGATTACAATGCAATTCAAGTCCTTAGTTCAGTTTCACTCACAGCACAATAATTACTGCTCCCTTCTTGAAGTGAACAACCACTTCCTTCCCTTTCTTTCTGAGGGTCACATTGTAGTAACCTGTGTACATCACATATTTCCTTCATCTCTGTGTCCTCTGTAGAAGCACAGTGAGTGAAAATGAAGCAAGAAAATGAGAAAACAAAGAGGCTTCTGGCAGATGCACATGCAGGTGAACAACAAGAAAGGGGATGAATGGAGAAAAAAGAAAGAATAGGAGATAAGAGGGGCAAATAGACTAACCAGACTGATGGTATCTGTCAAGTTGCTAGAAAGATGACACTGTTGCCTTTTACGAAGAGGATCTTTGATGTGGGATATGCAAAAGCTGGAACTCCTGCCCCAACTCATCTCCAAAAGATTGCTATATTTCTTAACCGACTATGGACATGTTTAACCCACTGTCTGTGGCATGCCAAGCTGCTCATTTCACTGGTCCCCTTTGCCATCTGCTCTGGAGACCCTTCCTCATCATGTCCTTTCTTATCATATGAAGTCTGTTCACATGATAGGGGAGCTTAGGATGACAGGTTATGGCCATAGTCACGTGCTGTCAAGTGCACTCCATAAAAATAGAGAGGGTCTTGGTGTCACTAGCCACAGAAGGTGTGTATTGGGATTGAGGAGATGATGGGGACATTTACTTCAGAAGTGTTCTCCAGGCCTAAAATGAAATACTAAAAAACATAAAACCACATACGGAATGCAGGATTGTGAAAGTACAAGAGACTGTTACAGGCCATGGACCTTACTGAGGGGCAAGGAGCGGTCACTCAAAGCAGTAAATTATACAGACCACATTTGATTATACATATTGGGTAGTTACTCTGTTATTTCCTCTTTCCTTATGTATGGTTTGACGTTCTGATTTGTCTCATGAGACTTAAAGGACTTAGTTAGCTAAGCCTGATTCTTTTATCTGAATCTTAACCAGCTCATGTATCTTATGACAAGGAGGTCCACAACTTAATTAAGCATTGTATTTAAAAAGGAAGTAAATAACTTCTTTGCATTGTCTCTCTTTTGGTGCTTTTCAGTTTCATAAGACTTTCTTTTGTATCTCTTTTCTGAGACAGTTGTAATGGAATATTCCAGACTAATTTTTCTGTGTTATTTTGGACATTTTATCCAGTATCTTCTATTAAGACAATATGAAGGCAAGTTTGAAGCTGTTGCTATTTATACTGCATTTGAAATAGACTTGATTCTCATTTTAATGAACAGATCATGCCCTATTTCCTTCATTCTTCTAATGAAATAGAATTCAGGATATTTTTTTAAACACTACCGCTGCACCTCCAGCTTTATTCTTCAAAAGTCTTTTCTCAGAATTCTTACTGAGCCCTTCCTGAGGCTGGATGACAAGTAGAAGGCACAACACGTGAGTTATAAATGACCCTCTGAAATTACTCATTTTATTTTCTGTGTCATTCATATTTATTACTGAGCTGATCTTATCTTTGCTATGCACGTGTGGAAGAAGATGGGGATCTTTAAACCGTGCTTATTGCAGTAAAGAGGCCTTACAGTAAAAGACATTGCCTGTGGACTGCCAATACCAGAACTTTCTGGGTAACAGAGGATGGTGGAGCAGATTCTGTTTGTTTGATGCCTCAACATTTGGAGACAAACTGACTTCAAAACTTTTTGACACTCAAATATCATACGGTAAATTGCAATATGTGCATGTATTTCTAAAGGGTTAGTGAGCAGACACGTATTTGAAATAACAGTTATGCTGTCGTTTCTCTTTGGAGATATTAAGCCTTTTAAGTTTTGACTTTCCTACCATTTCAAAGCCATTGAAAAGTATCCATGTAATGCAATCATAGAAGAATTACTCTCCTTCCTTTTTTCCTTTTGAGTTCAAAGGAGTCTGGACTTTTAACTTCCTTAGTTCTCTAGAAAGCTAGAGAAGGAATGATGTCCTACATAGGAGATCAAACAAATTTGGTGGGATACTATTTCTTGTGGAAGGCATTAGTTCTGCTAGAATTTTCATTACTTCTGGGAGGTATTTGTAACCTTTCCCGTTCTTGCCATTAAAATTCACTTAACTTTCTTGTCCTCACATGCAGTGGCAAACATCTGACTTTAAATCAGCAGATTAGTTATCTATTAGCCCCATAATCAGGGAGAGACTGTCACAGCAGTGGCAGCATCCCACTGCTGGAGCCCAGCAGAGGAAAAGGCCCTTGTACTCAGGTCAAAGGCCAGAGAGTTGCTGGTGAATACCCATGTGTTTGCCCTACACCTGAACCAAATTGCACTCGTGTAAGAGGTACCCAGAGAGAGACGTAGCTCATTAATTATGCATGCAAATTGAGATCCAGCAACATCATATGAAGTTCTGTATTGCAAGACATGGTTTTCTAATCCTGTCAGCAGCTTTTCATTTCAGAACAGCAGCAATCTAATTAAAATAGCCATCAAAGCAGAGCTGAACTTCATTAAATAGTTCCCATTAATGTCATATTTAATTTAGTGTTTCAGTGTTGGAGATGTTCATTACTGTCCTTTGCTAGGTTTTGAACTTCTGGACAACAAGTTTTATAAATGATATTTACATCTCCAGAGGTATAACCACACTGTTTACATATCTGATGGCTCTTCTGTCTTCTCACTCCTCACTTGGTATGTTGTAGCTGAGTTGCCAGCTACCCTTTAGTTGCTTCTTCAGAACTTTCTGAGAAATATTGAAGGGATGGGGGAATTGCAGCAAGGGGGAATGGCACTGGCTTTTGTTGTTGTTTGTTCTCTCTGTCCCTTGCACCAGCTTTTTTGTCTAACTGCACAAACCAGTCCAGTCTCTTCTATTTCACAGACACAATGGGATGGCTGGACTTTCCCATTGACCAGCAGTGTTCTGGCTGCTGTGTACTAAAATTAAGGAAGGCTAAATTGCAATCTTTGATAGAAATAGCCTGCAGTTTCTAGAGGTCAGATGAGACACAGAGGGAAGTTCTCACCTTTGGGCACTGCAGAATTACTTTGCTGTTCTCTGAGCTGATCCTTCTTGTGGGCAAGACAGGAATGAAAAAAGAACCTGTCACTAAAACCCACACAGACAGAGTAAGGTAGAAAAAAGAAAGGTATTCTGAAAAGGTATCATTACCTTTTTTTTTTTTTCTCTTTTAAAAATGGCTGTGTTTTTATTTTAAAGTTTAGATAACAGTTTTCTGAAATAGAATGGAAGAAAACATAAGCCTAGATAAGAAAAAAACTATTTCACTGAACTTCTAAAACCAAAATTGTAACAGTACATGTATTGCCAATGTATACATTGCCTTACTGTAAAATAACATCTTCCAAGGAATGTGTGGAATCTCTTTACGTTACTGATCTTAGCGTGGCAAGATGTCACACTTTTTTTTGTGTGACAGAAGTGTGACAAAATTGGAAAAACACTTCTGTTAAATACATTAGTCGAAGTCACTATGAAAAATTCAAAATTTATTAGAATAGAAATATTTGGTACCTTTGGTGATGCAGGAAGGATATCAAATAGGGTATCAAATTGCTGCCAAGGAAAAATTGTTGACTTTGGACGGAATTCTGTTGCATGTAGTGATAGATAAATTTAGTAAGAGATTAATCCCCTTGCCTTCTAACCAGTCCTCAGAGATGAGAGGGGCTAGGAGTGGCTGGACTTATCTCTTAATAGATTTGCTAATTATTTTTGTGACTGTAGGTCCAATACCAGAAGCAGGAACAGCCTGTCTGCTGTAGGTCTCTCTGCATTCAAAGACGCAGTTAGGTGCATGAATAGCACAGCTTATTCACATGCAACATATAGAGATTACTTCAGATTGCCAGTGATAAATGCACTGAACTCCAGCCTAGCTATATAGCTCTAAAATACGACTGCAATCACAAGCTTTATCTCCTAGGGAAGCACCTGGTGTAGCCAAAGCCCTGAATCTTACAAAAAGGCTTCCCTTGGGGGAAGGGTGAGCAGGACAAACCCAACAATCTGTCTCTGTGATTTGGTGTCAAATTATTGTCCCCCAAATTAGGTCTGAAATAGGGGTAATATTTATACCTTGTTCATTATTATTGTGTAAAGTGTGAGGGTGGAACTGTTGTCAAGCCAATGTTCCTTGTGAAACAAAACAAAACATTCCTTTAACAATGGCATAAAACATTTATGACTTCCTTAATAACTCTTGTGAGAAGCAAATAACTGCTTTGATAATCAGGAGAAGAGGATAAACAGCCTTCACTCTATTTCACATTCCTCCATGGTGCCATGAGAACACAGACCACCAGATTTTCACCTAGCCTCCATGTCCTAGTCACCCGATGTTCATCAGCAGTGTTGAGTTTTGCAGTTCTCTATTGTTTTGCACTTCCAACAAATTCCCAGAAATATTTTTTCATTGCACATGAAAATTACATTTTTCTTTGTAAAGCACATTTTTCTATGTCCAAGTCTAGTCCTCACCTAAGCAATACTAATTAAATTAACACCAGAAGGATTTAAGTAAGTTTTAGGAATTCCAGTTTTGGAAAAGAGCAACAGAATATTTCTTTTATAGTGGCATGATAACAGACTTTAATGTAACCACACACCAAGAAGCTGGTTACTAGAAAGGAATCAGACCAAGAGTTTGAAGAGTATGAACACTGTATGACAGGAAGATCAAGGAAAGTGATTCAAACAGTCTCCATCTAAAATAAATGGGATGAAACTCAGCAAAGACTCAGATGAATGTTAGAATGTAATATTTTACAGTTTCAGGATATTAGAATGTCAGAATCTGCTGCTGCAGACAAGTCACGCAGAGCAAGTTTCATCTCATTATTTAAAAGAGGCTTGGGAGAAAATCATGACTTTTAAAAACTAGATCTGTAACTCTAAAAGGGAGGGAGTCTAATTTAAGTAAGTCAATTTTTTCGTCATGAGTGGGATTATGTGGAATTAGTAGTTCACTGATACTGTTTACTAAGAGAAACAGAGATGTGTTTAACTCAATTATTTCCCTGTAATATCCTAGCACAGCAAATCAGCCTTGTAATAAGTGTAGCCTGCCCTTCCATAATGTTGTACTTAGATGTGAACAATCCTTGGACATTTTGGCTATATTTATCCCAGTAACTGAAAAAGGAAGATTCCCAAAGGCTGTAATTTAAACAACTGTACTATGAAATTGTTACAATGACACCTGATATGCTTTGGGACCAAAGCCCAAGCTTTGCCACCTCTTTGGGGATTTTGAGGCAAATACTCTAGTTGCTACAACCCTGAAACTTCCTGTGGGAGCATATTGTTTCACCTGAACCATTCACAAGTATTTTGCTAACAAAGCAAAAGATTGTGGCTTTTTGGCTAAATTGTTTTTAATGGAAGCGTTTTGTTTTGGTTTTGTGTTTTGCTTTGCTTTGTTTTGTTTTTTAAGATGTTTCAATAACCTTAGCTTATAAGAAAGGAAGGTATTTTCATTACCTCTGAGAACTATATTCTTGGCAGCTCTCAGGAGCCTCCCATCAGAATTCTGCACTCAAATTAAAGGAGAAATGAAAGGTGATTTTTCTGTTTATCTGATTTAATTCTTTTGTTTTTCTGTGTACAACTTCCCCCACTCCTTTGCCAAAGATTGTGTTTTTTCTCTGATCTTATTGAGTAATCCTGAAGAGTGAAGGTTACCACAAGAAACAATAATTTTAGACTGCCTTAAAAGATATCCTTTCATTGTCTTTGATAATTTTAATTGTAGTGGCAAAAGAAACAAATTCTTCTGTTTGCAGTCACAAACAAATTCAGTCTGTTGTACAGTTGTACAACTTCAGAAAGGTAAAAGCAGGTGTCTCTTTTCTTCATGTTTTGTTTGCTTCGTGCTGCTTTTTTAGTTTGTTTTTTTTTTTTGTTAAACTTGTCAATTTTGGGTGTGTTTGTCCAACACATACATTCTGTAGAAGCTCTAAAGCACACCAGATTTCAGATGATTATGTGCTTTTATAGCTTTCTGTAGGTATTTTCCTACCCTTTGAGAGAGGTGGGCAGCATATGTTCTGTGGTTCCACAGGAGTGCTTAGGTTTTGGTTAGCTGTAGAGGAGGAAGTGGTTCCTAATGGTGTCCCATTCTAATAGATCTGCCAGGAGAAACGTTCTTTTTTCCTTAGGAAATTTGGTCTGAATCTGATGGCAAGTAAAAACAGATGGGAAATAGAATTAAGCTATGCTTAGTGATTATCCTGTTGGAGAAGCACTTTCAGCACATTTTGGGGTAATCATACTACTTTTGTTTCTCATTCTAGAGGCAGTGAGTATCTAGTAATGCACTTGAACTATGATCAGATCCTGTCTCCCAGGGAACACATTTCTTACGGCAGGTAGGTAAGCAGTTAGGATTAGTGAATGAATGCAACAAGACTAGGAACTTTCAATGATCCTGTTTTCTGATTTTTTTTTTTCTGTAGGTAACACTAGCAGAAAATCAAGTTCCAAATTATCACTACCTACCAACCCTGTTTAGTCTCCCTTAGCTCAGTATAAGACAGCTGCTCCACTAGGTGATCCATTCCATACTCTTAATATAACTTTATTAAAGACAAGAGTCATTGAATCCAGTGACTTCTGCATTGATAAATCTGACACCTCTCTGCCCTTTGATGACTTTCTTAGACTTCCTGCTGAGGTAATTGTGGCAGATATATTAGAAGATACAGCAAGCTTTCCTTTAAGAGATAGGAAAGCATAAAGTCCTAAATTTCTAACACCATTATGGTAGTGGAGCATGTCTTAGAATGACTGCATGGCATGAAACACAATAATGCACTTCCAGACATAATGGTACATGGATAGAAAACAGCTTCTAGAGGCTATTTTTCCCTATGAACACAATTAGTTGAACAAAATGTGTACAGATAATTCAGTGTTGTTGTCACAAATATACAGTTACAAAAGATGACTGTTCAGATGTTTGCATACTACCAATGTATGTTCTGGAAACTGGTATATATGAGTGATGCTCACCAAAACCCCTGCCATCAGTTTCCTTTTGGCAGTGAATACCCAAGGCCATGCGGTCATTTGTGCCATGAGGCTCCTGACCCCTAGTGATGAAACCTATGCATGACCACCTTACATCTAGCACCCAGAGTTCTCCTTGCTAGTTCAAACAGCCTAAAGCTAGCTGAAATGAGAGTAATTATCTGTAATGAGATACTGTTCTTCTCAAAGTAATTATTGTATAGCATACCAATACATGAAAGTTTTAATGAATGTCTTCCATAGTGCTAGTAAAATCTCAGTCTACTGGGTTTATGCACTGCAGGAAACTTGTGTGTAATTTTACATCTATTTCTTCTACAATTATTGTAATTCCAAATTATTTCCTGCTCTATGATTATGGAACTATTTTCCTTTTGATTTGAAATAAATATCATTAATTACATCATTCCTCATTGTCCCATATGGTAAAATACTAAAGAAGTTAGAAACTTCTGGGGTTTCTCCTTGATTCAAGGTACAGATAATAAAGGGATTTTCTTTTGCTTGTTTTAACTACTATAAAAATATCTGTAAACTCTTCTTGCTTTGCAAAATAATATTCAAAAACAATGGTCCATTGCAGTGAGGAGAAAATAGCTTGAACACGGACAGAAGGCAATTTCCTGCAAGCAGGCACACTAGAATGGAAAGACAGGCTGATAACTAGGAAAGAGCTGAGGTCTGGATTTGCTGTTGGTTTAATTTTTCCTTTGCTGCATACAAATAAACAATGATGAACAATTTTTGAAACATACCAAGTTATTTGAAACTCAGTTTAACTGTGTTGTGCTTTTCAGTCTTTTGAAGACCACTGTTGATTATAGTTTCTTTCTATCTTGCAAGTTCACATCTCACTGAAGTAAAAAAAAAAGAAAAAAACCCACCATTTTTGGACTCCAGAGAAACACATCTTCACAAGGTGTCTTCAAAGTGTGTGAAATGTACTGAAAGGATGGCAATCCCTCTGCAACCAGTAGTAGCCAAGGCTGTCTTATAAAACAGCTGGAAAGAACAGAAACAGCCACTTTCAACTTTCCACTGGCATGTAACAAGATAGTAATGAGTTCTGTTGGAGACAGGAGTCTGAATTTCATTTGCCATGTATGCCTGAAGGGTCCTGTTGCCACTTCTGCTCATCCCCTCGAGAAGGACTAGCTGAGCTGCTTGAAGATGGCTCACTTTTGTGGCTAGGCTGAGAACTTTTTGGGGCTGAAGCTGGGAGAAGTCTGCAGGGTGGGGTTTCCCACTGAGCTAATGGCTACGTCTCTCACATAAAGAAGGAGACACAGATTTTGCTCTCTGCCTTCCCTAGACTAGAAGAAAAGTGGAAAAACAGATGTATTGGCTGAACTTTGATAAAATATGGTTAATTCAGAGAAAGGTAATTCAAATGGTAATATTTACAAGGTCAGTGTCTCTTCTGCGACTCTCTTTTGTCTTACACCAGGAAGTATCAGTAACAAAAATATTGTTTGTAAGGAGAGTAGAAAGTTGAACTACAAAGAGTGAGAATACAGACAGAATTAAAATAGCTTATTAAGGAAAATATTTAAGAGAGAACTTCATAGCCAGTAATTAATTTGCCTGAAAACTGAGCAGTTTCATGACTGAAATAGGTCAGATTAAGCTAGTGTTTGAATAAATTACATTAAAGTTGTATGTATTCTGCCTCTTAAAATAATAGTTTAAGATGGAAGGAAAAATGTTAAATAAGTAACACAGTGGGAATAACATTTACTTTACGATTCCATTTAATTACATCAAAGTTGGAAATTATGCACAGAATTTGAGGACTGACTTAATTCTCAGGGTGGTCAACACAGAATTTAATTTGTGAATTAGGGTTGTTTGCTAAAATGAGTTAAGAAGTCAGAGACATTCACAGTGGAAAGTGCGGTGAGGGGAGCAGAAAGAAGTCATTCACAGGCTGGGAAGAGGAGATGGAAAAGAGGAGGAAGGCAACAGGTGAGAATGCAAGAGGAAATGTAGGAAAAAGAGGGGCAAGCAGAGCAAAGATAGGAAAGACTCTAAGTAGATAAGTAGGTAAGTAGGGATACATATAGTAGACTCTGTTGGGTCTGCATATGAAAATGCATTAACACTGAGACCTTATAGTATTTACCATCCATTTCAGAACTGCTGTAATGCTGTTCAGAATTCATCTCTGTGCCAGGCAGCTATTGCCACAGGTAAGTGGCACACTGGGGAGAGATGCAGCAGGAACCTTGTGGATATGCACCTCCTCTGTAATGCAGAGTGAAATGGAAGCTGCCCACAAGTGCAATGGAAATATTTCTCTGGAGAATCCCCTGTTGGGTGGCTGCAGCTCCCATACATGGGTGGTAGCTGCAGAAATGAAGGCTGTGAAATACCTCCTCGGTTTAGGAAAAGTGAGTAAAAATATACTTTGCTTATTTAATCTTCTCAGTGTATCTCAAAAACTCTGAGCTAGATGCTTGAAGCCTTTGTTGATTCTGCAACAGAAGTGAACTTGACACACTGACATACAGACAGCTACAAGCAGGTGGGTGCTTTGCTGTTTTCATAATACATAAAACAGTCTAGAGAGCCAGACACCTTGCTCAGCATTTCTGAAGAGTTCAGATGAGTACAAAACTGACTGCTCAGCCTATTACTAAATCATAAAAATGTGCATATTTTATTTGTTCAGAATGGACTTTGTACACACAGACTTTTTTCTGTCCTGCTTATCCACAGAACCAGGTAACCATCTAGGCATAGGGCAATGAAGGCTTAAAGGCTACAGCTCTGGTAGTGTATTCACAGAGGTAGGTTAACTATTCATATTTGTGAACATGGATGTCTGCAAATGTATTGTGAAATCTATTCACGAAGAGCTAAAATTAATGCCTCATGCCACCATAATATTCCACTGAGTTGCAGAAACTCTGTCCTGCAGAACCTCTGTCCTGCAGAACCTCTGTCCTACAGAACCTGTCAATGGAAGAGCCTTTGAAAAGCCTTCATTTTTCTCTATCAAAGAAGTTCAGCTTTGATTGGCACTTCAATACAAGAAAGACATTGAGATTCTGGAGTGGGTCCAGAGAAGCGCAGCTAAGCTGGTGAAAGGCCTAGAGCACAAGTCCTACAAGGACCAGGTGAGGGAACTGAGGCTATGTACTCTAGGTGGTCCTGCTCTGGCAGGGGGGTTGGACTAGATGATCTCTCGAGGTCCCTTCCAACCCCTATGATTCTATGATTCTATCTGAAGAAAAGGAGACTTAAGAGAGACCTTATCACTCTCTACAGCTACCTGAAAGGAGGTTGTAGAGAGATCGGTGCTGATCTCTTCTCATAAGTAACAAGTGATAGGACAAGAAGAAATGGCCTCAAGTTGCACCAGGGGAGGTTTAGGTTGGCTATTAGCAAAAATTTCTTTATTGAAAGGCTTGTCAAGCAGTGGAACAGGCTGCTGGGGGAAGTGGTTGAACAACCATCATTGGACATGTTTAAAAATTGTGTAGATATATCACTTAGGGACGTGGTTTATTGGTGGATTTGGTAGTATTAGTTTAATGGTTAGACTTGATGACCTTAGAGGTCTTTTCCAACCTAAACAATTCTACAATTCTATGATACTGAAGAGCCGCAATCTGATTTCTAGGTATGCGGGTGTTTCACCCTCAATAATCCTTTGGCACTTGGCATTTCTGCTGCTGTGTTAAGCATAGCAGAGGATTCGGTGTGGTAGAAACTGATTACAACCAACCTTTGCCACATATAGTACCAACAGCCTACAGTAATCAGATGATAATGAATTTCTGTCACCGTGCAAATGCCACGATTCGAGACTAACTTTCAAGGGGCTGAAAAATGCATTCCCTTCATCAACCCCCCGAGCAACTGCTACTGCCACCCCTAAATGGTGTTAGAGAGGCTGTCTGTCATCATAGCAAAATTAGAGGTTTCTCCCACTGTAGGGTGCCTTGGTGTAAGGTACTAGATATATAGCCTGTCCATGTGGCTAAGGAACAAAGTTTTCAACATAAGAAAAGGTAGTGGAGTGCTGAACTGGATGGTTGTCTAAAAAACACTTCTAGCCCTTTTTTTCTTTTGTTCAAGCATACAAACTAAGAACAATTTGGCTCAATTCCATATATAGAACAATGAAGACAATTTGTAGTCAGGTGAAACAGAATTTGAGGACAGATTTCATGCAGCAGTTACCCTGAAATACTTAAGTTTTTCATTAAACATGGGGGATTTCAATAACAGGTACAATGCATTTATAAATTTTTTTGGTTTTGTAGCTGCTTTGCTGCAGCTGTACCTCTGTGATTTCAATATCTCATTCAGCAATGAAAAGCAGGAAAAGGATCACACATTAAAAAATACTTCAGGGATTCATCTGAATTTTTCTGGTTTTTTTTTTTTTTGGTTTTTTTTTTTTTTTTTTTCCCACAAACCAAAAGTGTTGCAAATTCCAGCAGTTCTTTCTTCAGGTGAAAGCATTTAGGGCATTACGATGGTCGTGTTTTGGATTAGGCTTTTTCTAACTAATCTCAGGGTCTTCTAACTATGTTAAGCAGTGGAG
Organism: Merops nubicus; assembly: GCF_000691845.1. Taxonomy (NCBI): domain Eukaryota; kingdom Metazoa; phylum Chordata; class Aves; order Coraciiformes; family Meropidae; genus Merops; species Merops nubicus. Next base: position 47,850 of record NW_008623996.1, read on the forward strand.
GTATGAGCCCAGGCTTTATGCTTTTTCCCTTTACATTGGTTCAGTGTAGAGCTATCTTCAGGGTCTCAGCCCTTCAGGACATCTCAAAATAAACCAGTTGGGGCAAGGAGGGATTTTACTGAAATTAAATTTTGGGGCATTTCTGAAGTGCTGTAGGCTATTAAACCCAGAGAGTAATATAAGCAGTCACATCCTTGTTCTAAGGCTATGCTTTCCTTTGAATTACTTTAAGCTGACATATCTTCACACAGATTTTCCCATCATATTAATTTGACAGACTTTTCAGGAACTTTCCCTCAAGATTCTTCCTTCAAAATGCTTGATGCTTCCAATGACTCAGATGAAATTTAAAGCAGCAGACTTAATTTTAGTAGCACAATTTCATCAGTATTAGATTACATGTAGTTATGTGTCTTCCATTCAAGAACTGTTATTCTCTAGGCTAGCAACAGAAATGTTTAGAGTTGGTGTTTTTATAACAGCAATACCAAGTTCTGTGTTCTGTGGTCAGGAATGAAAGCAGGAGAGGGTGCAAAGGCTAAGGAGATGATCTTGGAGGACTATGTAGGGCAGAAAGAGACAGACTTGCTGTCCTCTGCAGTCCTGCCCATACTGCCCTTTGGAGAATTGCCCATGGAGTAATCTGTCTCTAGAACAACATATTAAATTTGTCTTGAAGAGTGTTATTTGGAGCAGGTGAGGAAGGAATTATCAAGCTAATAAGCCATTGGGATGATTCAGGGACTAATGCTCGAGTTCACTCTCTCGTCATCTTTTATTTGGTAGTCAGCCAAGATGCCTAGGAAATCAAATAATACAGTAATATAAAAACATAAGTGGTATTTATGAGCTTTCTTTCCAATGTCAAAGGCTTTGACTAACCCACAACAAGTACAAATTTTTATGCTGCACATTCCAAAGCCTGAACCCTGACCCTATCTTTGAACTTAAGTTACAGACACTCCATATAAGTGTATGTGATTAAGGCCTTGGCCTTCATCTTATACCTATTTATTTTCTATCTTTTCAGAATGTGCAGAACCATTTGGTAAATTGGATAGATGATGTTTTCTATTTTACAGTTCCTAACCTTAATTACATCCTTGGCACTAATGTTATTACCCTCAGGGTATCAAAGCCTACTGTAAAACAGAATATAATGCCTAATCCAAATTTATTATCTTCTTGATTTTTGGACCTTATGGGAACATTAAATTGCTGAAATGTAACCACAATCCAAACTCTAACTTGTATCCTTGATAAAAATCTTCTACAGGACAGTAGAAATGACTGTGAGAATTTTTCTATCCCATAGAAAAGGCCCTAGACCTAAGCTTAGTTATAGACAGTACATCAATATTGATAATAAAAGAGAACATGTGACCTTAGGCTACAGTTCTAATCTTAATTCTATGTTGTCTGCAATCCTGCAATAAGAATTAACAGCAGATATTGGTTTCTGGTCACAAACACTACTCCTGTCTAAAAGGACATTGCAGAATCAAGCAATGAGGGGAATCACATTTTAAAAGAGAATATAATTGAATGTCCTGGGTATCCACAAGCCATTTTATTATCATCAGAAGTCTTACAAGATTCAGAATTAAACAAAGCAAACAATGATCTGAATTTCCCAACTTTAATCCCAAAGTAATGCTAGCTGAAATCATACCCAGAGTAGGAACTGTTAGCTTTAAAAATTGTGCATACATTAGACCTTACCAGCACCCACCCTCCTCCAGGTTCCTTAGACCAGAATCCTTTGTTCACTTTCTGTGGGTAGGGAAGAGGTCAAATGCTGCATAGAATGATTTAGTAGCATCTCATTTTCCTTTGACAAATGCTGTTGAATTGACTATCTCATGTAAAGGAGTGTGTTGCACAGAAACTTCATTACTGCCTGACAGCAATGATTGTGTTTGTCATTTTGAGCAATGTGGACAAATAGTGCTTAAAGTGAAAGAAAAATCAATGATTTCCAGGTCTGGGGGCTGCCTCCTTGTTTGGCAAGCCCTCGCTCAGTAAAATACTCTTTTCAAACATTTTATTTGTGGGTTAAGGTTTAAATTACTGTTAGTTTCCAATATAAAGTAATATTCAACCATTGTTTGCTCCTTGTTGGCTTTCAATCAATAATTTAAAAGCACTTTGAAAGCCTTAATTGAGTCTCAGGGCACTCATGATAATTAATATTGTCACATGTAAGAAAGAAAACTGTTATGCCATGAGATTTGAGAGCTACCTCTGATTCTTACGTTTTTCATTTGTACTTACTGCTTTTCTGTACCTTTTTGAGGTTTCAGTTAAAGTTGACACAGGGAGAAAAAACTCTGATTATCTGAAAAACAGCCCTCTGATGGGTCTATAGGAAGTCTTTAAAAAAGACCTGGAGAACATTAAATACTTTATAGCATACAGGTAGGTTGCTCAAAGATTTCTATGATTAACTTCATGAAAAAAAATTACAAACTGTCAATGATCAGATCAACCTTTTTCTTGGGTATTGTCACTTGCATATTTGTAATGAATGGATTAACAAAAAAGAAAGGAGGACTGTGATGTCACCTTTTGTTTGTACCAGTAATTAAAACAAAGCACACTTACAGAAGGCCTATGAAGCTAGATTATAAATCAGACAACAGTAAAAGAATAATAGTACAACAATGCATAAACTGACTTGAAATATGCACAGGATCTCTTAGGCTGGTTTTATCTCAGGGAAGTTGTTCTATGATGAATATCACACAGCAAGTTAGTGGGAGAGAGACCAATATTAATTCCATGTTTCACAGTGAAAAGATATACCTATGTATAGATATAAATAATATCAAACATGAATTTTATATTGACATATTTTGTTAGCTCCATAATCTGCCATTTTTTTGACAGTACCTTTTTGTTTAAAGAGGTGCTGATTAGTACAATCCTGACCTCAAAGTTTTGATGTGATAGCATGTTAGATAGTATTTTTCTATTCAGATTGAGAAAGAAATGATGACATGAAGCTTATATTCACTTCAATCCAAGATTCCAGATATGGGCTGTGCCATAGAAAGACATTTGTCTGTAGAGCACTTGATGGCAGAACTGGTCAAGCAAATCAGTCAAGCAAACATAGAGAAGTCTGATTTCAAATATATGATGCCATAAATCTAATCTGTGGGAATATCATGCTGACCACCTGACACTTTTTCTGCTTTGTTTTTCAAAGCATTTTCCAAACCTTTTAAAAGTTGCAGATGATGTTTTGTCACTATACCTCATATCTGTTTCTAAACAAATTAAAAAGTTTGAGGTTGGAGAGGCCCTCTAGAGAGTGCCCAGTCCGACCCCCCTGCTCAAGCAGAGTCACTGAGAGCAGGTTGTCCAGGACTGTATCCAGTCAGGTTTTGAGTGTCTCCACAGATATCAATGGACATGAATGCCTTGAAGATATTTTACATATTGAGCCTACTCCAGGGAAGCTTATCCCAGGTACTGTGGTAACTGTCACATTGGGTGTCTGGCTTGTGGGATGTGTGCTCTATTAATCAGAGGAACTGCAAACGCTGTCTCTTTCAGACAAAAGCCTCATTTTGGACTCTCTCTACCTTATCCTCCTGCCTCCAATCAACTCTATTTAATCCTTCAGGGGCCATTGCAGTCTCCATCAGTGTCAGGCACATATCCAGCAAGTTACTGTAAATGGTGTCTACTCTGAGTCAAAACTGAGACTGATGTCTGTCTGCACTCCTAGCAGGAAGGGTGTTATGTGAGCCAGCACTGCAGCGATCTTCCTTCCTATTTCTCCTCCCAAGAAGGGTATCTCACCTCCATTTTTGAGGTCACCCCCTCAAGCGGGCACAAGGACCCTTGATTCTCCTTTGAAGATCTCCATGCCCTCCTGTGCAGACTGTGGGAGGGATGGAAGACAACCAGAGAGTTTTGTGGATAGACTGAACCCAGACTGAATTCAGGCAGACTGTAAGAAGAACTGAAGATGCCAGGGCTCCTGGAATGAGGGTCCAGCTTTCCCAGCACAGCTTGTTTGCAGCTCTGACCACCTGAACTTTTTCACACAGGAAATTTCCACCTGCCAGCTGCTTGATGCCCCAATTTCTTTTCTGAGTTTGATCCCATCTGGTTATAACTTACGATTCCTTTTCCTGCGCTGTAGGAACTGGCCAGCTCTCTAAACAGACCTGTGCACACTCTCACACAGATACCATCCAGCCACTTAGGAACTGTAACATTCATTGCAATTAAAATGTTGCTTGATTCATTGGCTCACCAAAGAACAGCAAACAGTACAAACAAAAAGACTGGTGAAATATAACCACATCTCAGAGTCTGCCTGAACTACGGTACAGCATACAGGAGCATTTGCATCTGTGTAGAAACAGTGTTCACCATGATATCTAGCTAAACCTAACATTTATGTAAACACTCCATAGGAGCTTAAATATGGAAACTAAATGGGCATCATTACTCTCCCACTAAAAACACTGCTTGCTTTACCAGACTCTGTCTACCAGCTTTGGAAACATTAAAATTTAAACTGACCCTGCAGAGATAAGCGTGTGGCAGCACTGTAGTTATGCAAATATCAGGGTCACGTTAATGGGCCCCACAGTATCACAGAAAGAGCTGATGGACACTTCCATTACCTTACTAGTAGTGTTTATTAACATGGAAAGAGGCAGTCCAGGAGCTGTGAACAACATCCTTTTCTCAAAGACAGTGTTCCCAAGCACTCAGCCATCTGCTGGTTTGCCTACCTGTGATAATCACCTTTTCCCCCTGCCAAATTTTGTGCTGCACTATGCATGACATTTTAAACAATTTAACGGACTAATTTGCATTTTTTCAAATAAATTTACATGGCAATTAATTTCAGTTTATGGTTAATCTGCCCTTCCACAAACAGTGTTTGTGAAAGACAAAGATAAGCACAAACTTTGCCAGCTCTAAGTACATCAGAGAAGGTGCCTAGAGCTGATGGAGTGTGTGGTTTGTAGAGGTAGGAAAGGTGTGCATGGTGGGGTGTCTGAACTTGATGGGTTTGTGACAGCAGTAGGGTAAGCATGAGTGTTATGTTTCGTGTGCATAGCTGACAGGCAGCAGGGAGTAAAGGAGAGTGCTCTAACTGGGACCTACTCTTCTGGGTGATGCCAGGTGCCTGAGAGAGCTGGAGTAGTTCATTTGACCAGCAGGAGTGAGGGAGATTGGCTTTTTCCCCCCCAGAGTTTTGCCAAACTTGTCTGTTATGTCTGTCCTGCCAACCTTCCAGCTACTGCCAGGGCTGTGTGGCTGAGTCCCATCAAAGGCAGCAAAGGGCAGCCAGGAGATCGGCAGGGCAATCTCCAGATGTAGTAGCTCCAGCTAGGAGCTGAGTAGGACTCAGCATAAAGCCTGGAGCATAAACTTCCTATCCCTAGATTTAATTGTCAAATAAAAGAAAAGAGAAGGGAAAAAGACATAAAGATCTCCCTGCCTCATTTTCAATGTCGTTTATATTATGAAACTGTAGATACCCAAAGCATAGTGTGATTTGGACATTTTTGAGCTAAGCTGTTATAAAGACTAATCTTCATTAAAGTCTTTCCAAATGATGCAATTAAACCTTCGTAGTAAGAGCTTTTGACAGATTTAAATAGCAAATTGCACCTCCAGGGACAACCCCTCCAATCAAAAAGCTTTCTCTTCATCTTCAGATGCTTTTGATGCCCCAGAATATCCCCATTTCCCACCAGCACCTCTGACCAAGTGTGTCCCCCACACTCTACACCATAGTCATCACAGCCTCTTCTGCTGCCATGGCAGGTTGTATGCAGGGCTTCACAAAAAGCTGACAGAGGATTTGCAGCATGAAACAATGATTAAAACACAAAAATTGGTGTAAGCCTCCAGTATCTACAAAGTCTTTGTGGAAGTTGTTGCTGTCTTCTTCTTCTTTTTTTTTTTTAATTATAAATGGCCTAGAGTTGCTCTCTATAAAGCTGATTTTTCAACTAATTTACGTCTGGTTTTATTCATTGTGTTAAAATGTCTGTAGCTAGAAAAGAAGATATTCTCAAGGCTGGCAGATTTAAAGTATGATATATTTTCTGTGTTGACTGTACTTTGAAGTCTTGCAACATGCTATGATTGATTTGTATCAAAATTAGCAAATTCTTTTTTTATTTCATCAGTCCTTCTGAAAAACAAGCAATGCGTGTGTGATGAGAAAGGAACTGTTTTATGAAGAAATTATTTCTTTCCAGTCTTCCACATGATCATTAGGGAAAAACAGCACAAAGACAAACTACCATAAAGTTCTGGGATATTATAGAACTTGTCCTCTTTCATTTTTCTTCATTTTTAAAAGGAATCCAACTGCACATATCAACATCCCTACACTGAGAAAAGTGGCTATGAGAGGTTTTTTTTGTTTGATGGTGTGCACTTTTTTTTTTGTTCTCAGATATCATATGCAAAAGAGATTTTTAGTGGGTTTGACCTCTTGCAGTATCTCACAACTTCTGTACATCAAATGACTGCCTGGCACCTTGGAGCAATAAATATGTAGCAATCTCTCACAGTGAATTAAATCATGATCAAATTTTTCATTAAATTAGTTTGGGAAAATGCTGAAGCCCTTCCATTTCTTCCTTGAGGGGAAAGTATACACAATTCTGCAGGTTAAAGCAGGGCTTTAAACAGTATTTTTGCTGGTTTTTAAACCTTCAGAAATGAAGCAAAGAGAACCTATATTGTTCTTAACTTCGTCTGCTCCCTCTATGTTAGTAATTTAACCCTCATAGTATTGTGAAGCCAAATGAAAAGTATCTTAATCAAGGTATTGGACTAAGGCCAGTAGCCTCTTAAGAACATTTACAAGAAGTTGTCACCAAAACGTGACCTTCATTGCTGCCCTGAAGCCTCTTTACCTATATGAAGTCTCAACAGCAGTTACAAAAATGAATATTTGTATAAAGTATACAAGGTCTTGGAGTCATGCCCAAGGTGTTTTTCTGGATTTCACAGTCTTCACATTTTTTTAGGAGAAAAGAAAATTAGGAGACTCAAAGGTGTGGTATGTATACTCATTGAGAATATGAATGATGTTTACAAAATGTTCTTCTTACTTACAGAATCAACAGCCCTATTTAAAGCCAAAAGAAATCTAAATTATTATAATGACCTTTCTTGGGATGTGGAAACCTGAGCCTTTTCCATCCCATCAGATGTTGAAACATTTCTGTAATTATGCACAGGGAGTATGTAAATACAGCTATTGTGTGACAGAAAACAGAAAATATGCTAAACAAAGCCATTGAAAACATGTCTGTTTAATGCCACCAGAAAGCTATTAGGTATTTGGAATAAGAGTAACAAATTGCATTTATTTCTTAGGCACTTGCAGTGCCACACTGATGTAGTGACAAAGCCCTTAAAAACCTTCAATATATTAATCCTTACAACACTTCAACAAGTAAAGAAAACCACCTCACTCCTTTCATACAGCATGGAAAGAGAGCAACACCATTATTCATACACATCACATGAGGACACTGTGCCCCAAAAAGATTTGAACAGACGTATCCAAATCCCATGTTAGCAGCCTAGCTGCTTCCCCATCTTTCCTCCATAACAAGAAAACTACACTTCTTTTTCCAACTAGCAATACTGTAATACAGTATAAGCACTGAAAGAGGATCTTGCCCAGGGAACATACCAATGAAATTCTGTGAACAGCAGCAAACTAGAGTCTGAGTGCACTGTCGGTCAGCAGCAATTGTGAAACAGCTTAGGAGCATTCAGAAATACAGATCCAAGGAACAAATCCCTCTGTTCTGTGATTCCACTGTGTTATAACCATAAGGTATTTGATCTTTGATTCCAACACAAGCTGTGCCTGCATTAGGATTTGAGAAACTCTATTACACCCCCTCAGCTTGCTGTTTCCCTGCTGACTGATGTTTACTTTTTGAAAGCTATAGCTTTCCCAATTCGTCATGCATTTAACAAGCTCTATTCAATTATTGCAGAATTTTAGTATTTTTACTAGCAATACATGCATTGTAAAATGAAAAATATAACAAACAAACAAACAAAAAAATCCACCAACAACCAAAAAAAACCCACAAACCAACGAAAACCCCAATATTGAAAATGTGTCTTGTTTCTTTCTCAGTAACTTTAATCAGCCAGCATTGCTGGACTTGCCCTGTGTCCACATAGCCAGGTCTCTTAGTGCCATTACATTGTAAGGTAGGATCTGGCCTTGCAGCCTGTTCCAGACAGGCCTGTGCTATGTTCGTGTAAGCCCCTCTGAAAACTGGACACTTCTATGTGCTTGTAACAACCTACCTGTGCATGACGGACTGCAGAACTTGTAACAACTCTGATCTCTCCATGTCTTAATTTCCAAGTTGAGGAATTAAAATTATCATGGTATTTCTTGCCCTGTTGACTGCCACTGGAACATTTCAGTTGCGATAATGTGTCAGAGAGTGTGCATGATCTTATATACAAATCACTGCTTGAGACTTCTCTAAGCACGTGGGTGCAACTGGCAGGGAACTCAATAATTAAATAATTCACTAGGATAAAACAGCAAGTTCAGAATGATAGGGAATGTTTTCAAGAGCAATAAAAAATCTGGTTTATTGGTTTGTTACACTTCAAAACAGTTCTGTATTTGCTGCTTTCTGATTTGCATGCAGTTGTTCACTGTGGGTAAGTTGAAAGTAATTGTTTAAGTCCTACTTAGAAAAGCATGCTGGAACATCTCTTGTAAGGGCCTTTGCCTACCCTTTCTCATCTGCAAGTATTTAGAAACCTGACGACAGTTTTGGAGCATCTGGTAACCTCTGTCCAAGCCTCCTAAGTTTATTCCTTTTCCCTGCTCTTCTAGAATGTACATGATAACTCCATCAACACATCCAGGCTGGATAACCATATAAATGAAATTTTGTTTTTCTCTGAATGTGGCCATCTCCACAGAGCTAGGCAGCAGCTGACAAGATGATTAGTCGGTTATGCACAGTTTTCATTAGCACAGAGTATATTTTAATAGACAAGTCAGAAGCAATCCGGAAATATTTATTGATAAAGATAATTGGGAAGATAAATTCAAGCATGACTGGAGAGAACATGTGATTATCAAAAGTATGCTTCATGTAGTCAATCTGAAATGACTTAATTCCACACACTATTCTAAAATTAATCTCAAAAAAATATTGCCCAAACTAGAGTTGCTTAAATGACCTACGACTCCTGCATATTTACAATATGGTTCACCCTTTAGCCAGAGAAATGTCATTGAAAATGTCAGGTGAACGGAAGGCTGAAAGCTTAAAAGGCTTGATGTACCTGTAGTATTAATTTCTAACGTTTCCCATTGTTGTCAAGTCTGTTCAAGTGTTCAATGATACCATTTTGAGTTTCTTCCTTCCTTGTTCATCCTTTTTAGTCTTTACGTGCATTTTTAATTCTTGCAGGTGAGAGCGGGTCAGAATCCTTCTTTTTCTCTAATGTTGTACTTGGCTCCTGAAGCTTGGCAGCAATTGCAGTGCACTGCTTCTGAGGCACTCTTAATCCTCAGAGTATTTATTATCTTGGTTGGGATACTATAGGGCAGGATGCTGATTCCCAGCTCAGTTCCAGGTTTCACAAAACCCAGAATCCTTCTACAATTTTTCACGTCTGTGACTTACCAATAGACACCTCTAATCAGCTTTCTTCTTCAGACATGAAGGGACACCACTAAGTTCCATGTTTAAGACCACTTTCAGGTCAATGCCTTTATCTCAAGGGTATAGCTAGCATCCATTTCACAAGTGACAAAGTGACTTGACAGAAATGGTAAACAGCAAATACACTGCAAAGCCAGTGACAAAATGATGATTGCTAAATTGTTGGAAAAGTGAAAGAAAACCTAGCCCTGGTTTGAACTTGGAGTTGCCCTGTTTTGAGCAAGGAGTTAAACTAGGTGACTAACTAATTTTTATTACTAATTTCATTCTTATTTATTCTACGGTCCTATACTCTGGCAGCTAGACAACTTCACTTCCCAAAAGCACCGTGCTCCCAGCAGCCCTCAGTTTATTTGACTGTACAACAGTCTCTGGTCAACTGAGAGGCACGATCATGCATATACCAAAACAAATAGCTGAGGCTTCCATTTAAGATCCTGGATTAGGTTTAGAGAAATGTTATATGTAAATCTTGTGGACTCCGTTAGACAAACCATCTGAACTTCTAATGGAGGGATTTATTTTTTTTTCCATAGCTCAAACAAGTTATCCTTTTTTGCCATGTTTTATCTTTTGAACAGCATATTCCTTTTCAAAAGTCTGTGGGTACCTTGTGTCCTTTAATTTGCCTACAATATTTAAAAAA